>NC_139627.1:23229102-23276602 GCF_964638095.1 Poromitra crassiceps | reverse complement strand
AAAAGTAAAACGTGAAGGAAAATGTCTTCTTTCTGCATATTAACACATCAAGCATTAAATTGAGATATCCAGGATAGAGCATTGTACCCTTAGTTTGCTGTCAGTTCCTAGGGGGTCGTCACAGCACCTGAACAATCTTTCAAACCAAATTCTGTTTACCAGATCGCTCCACATGTTCTGGATTTAAAAGGGCTATTGGACGTGCACAGTATTTTCAATTAGCAGTTAGTCTACTTCGTACTTCTAGGTATTAATTACCGTAAAACTTCCAATAATTGCCAGGGTCTTTATTGACCTCAACAAATGAAAGCACCAAGCCTTTATTAGAGACAGCATTTATTATAGACAGACTATTATTTGTTTTGGCAGGTTCACAATACCTGGTCTGCCCAAAAGTGATGGAATCACTCTCAGTATTCTGGAAAGAATTGTTCTGCTCAAATTTATACCACTAGCAGAATACCCGCCCCTGTGTGACCGGTGGAGGCTCCGCAATCGCATCCCATCGCAAATTCGTCCCTAATTACCTAATTCAAAAATCCGGCTCCGTTAGGTCACCCGCAGGGGTGCTCTTTACACTTCCTGATGGATTCAGCACGATCGCACGTAAAATGGCATAGTTGGCATGAACAGAAACACACACCTTCACACACACACGCACGCACGCACACACACACACACACACAACACCCACACACTTGACCTCCATGCCAAATTATAGCCTCCTAGGGCAAAAACTGTGCCCTAGGGTGGTGAACTTTTTGTGGACCAACCAACCGACAGGGTGACTTATAGAGCTGCTGGTTGTCTGTCATGTGTTGACTAATAAACAGCAGCAGTGCTCTATACTAATCCAGGCAGTACAGCCATAATTGCTGATGAATTGCATGGCTTTCAAAACATCATCTGTATCCATGGAAATGTGGTAAACGTGTCAATGTGTTCTATTATGTAACGTCTCTGTTTGATGACATGCTATGATATTTTGGTCATTTTCACATTTTCAGCTATAAATATTGCATGAATTTAATCTCCATGGTAATTTGGCCTTCTTCTTCTTCTTCTTCTTCTTTTTTTAAACTTTAATTTAAAAATTCCACTGGGCACTGGTCTTTATTTCTGCATACACACCGGCTGTGGTTAGAGGCCGCTATTTGAGACCCCATCTTTTTTTTCCAGGAGGGGGGGGGGGGGGGGGGGGTTGTTCTCCTTTATTGATAGGACAGTAGGTAGACAGGAAGGGTGGGGAGAGAGAGAGGGGGTGACATGCGTCAAAGGACCATGGGTTGGATTTGAACCTGGGCCGGCCGCTAATGGACTAAGCCTTAGTGGTACGTACATGCTCTACCAGGTGAGCCACCGGGACGCCTCGAGACCCGATCTTTATTGGACGTTTTACGGTAATATTTTTTATGGTAAAAATCATAAATTCAGTAAAAAAAAAAGAGAAATGGAGAGTAGATGTAGATGAAGGGGTGGACAGTTAAAGAATACACACTTTTAAATAAATTAGACATGGATTGCGTAAAAGGCAGTGCAAATCATTAATAGGGAGGTGCTCCTGATACTTAGTGCACTCAATGCAGTTTGTACACTCAATCCAAAGAAACAAATCTAAAGAATTCTCTAAACATTGTGTGCATTCACTCATGGATTACAGCCAGGGGGCGCTGTGTGTCCTCAGACTTGCATCACTATGCACGATGAATACAGATGAGTGCCGCTGACTGGAAAGGAACGATGGCTGGCACACGTTTTCAGTACTGCTTCAGCACTGAGGATCAGCTTGCCTGGTCATCTTTACTTTACTTTTACTTTATTGGCATTTAGCAGACGCTTTTATCCAAAGCGACGTACAGAAATTATGTACAGTACAGCAATAAAAAACTGATAGAAAAGCAGTACAAACCAGCAACAACAGACAGCATGTCATCTGTGCACACACACATACAGTAGATGCTTGCACATGAAACGCTCACAAATTCACAAATACACATGTGCACAGGACGTACATACACGCAAACACACACACACAGACACACACACACACACACACACACACACACACACACACACACACACACACACACACACACACACACACACACACACACACACACACACGCAGGCAAGCAATTTATTCACCCCCTACTTAATATAAGAGTGCTTGAGGGTTGAGTGTAATCACAAATGTTACCTGTAGACTCAGTGAGAAGGGGGGCAGGGGAGGGCGGAGCTGTAGGGAGATTGCTTTTCACAGTGATGGTTTATCTGACAGATTTGAAGCCCCTCACATTGTTTACTGCTGGCTTTTCCCCCATCTCTGGTTTGAGCCCCTCAACGAGCCCGGGTCGGTAGAGCTCCCACTAGACCAACGTTAATTGCCTCAGAGGGAGAGAGGCTGACTGATGATTGGCTCAGAGGGAGAGAGGCTGACTGATGATTGGCTCAGAGGGAGAGGGGCTGACTGATGAGTGACAGGCCAAACTCATGCAGTATATTCCAGCTGGGATCTCGCAACTGTGCCGGAAAAAAGAAGCAATATCCTTGTTGTTTGTTTTCCTTAACTAACCTAACACTCTTTGTTTGTTCTGATTACAGCAATTTCAGTATCCAGTCACCCCTATTTTGGCCGGGCAGATGACGAGGACGCAGTGTAAGGACTCCACTCTTCCATTGTCAGCAGCATATAACAATATGATAACAATATATTCTGCGCTCCCCGAGAATATCCTCATTAGCATTCTAATCTGTGCAAATATCCCCAAGTTATCAAAGTTTGCGATGACCGTTATTGGCTGTTGTTTGCAACATTTAAATTCAAGTCATCAAAGTCAGGATGGGGTGAGGGCGGGGGGACCTGACAGCAGTATTTACCCATATTTGATTTTCTAAATGGATTTTCCTGAGCTTGCACTATTGATCACAGGCCCAATATAATGGGTGTTTACCCTGAATGTGGCACAGAGGTGGATTGATTCTACCCCACTTCCCCAAATGAGCCTGTTTAAAACACTCCACGGGCTGCTTTACACACCCAGACTGGGGATTGAAAACTTGTGTGTGCGCACGCATGTGCAAACGTGTGTGTGTGTGTGTGTGCGTGTGCGTGTGTGTGTGTGTGCGTGCGTGCGTGTGTGCGTGCGTGCGTGCGTGTGTGTGTGTGTGTGTGTGTGTGTGCGCGCGTGCGTGTGTGCGTCCGTGCGTATGCGTTCGTGTGCATGTACCAGTAGATCAAATCAAATAAATCATTGTGAGAGTGGGGGGAGCTGAGGTCATGGCCCCACTAAGGTCCTCCCCGGAGCCTTATTAACAGCAGCCGTCTCAAAGTGCGTTCAGTTCCATCATGTACACGTCTCCTTTGGTGCAGCCTGTGTGGTCGGCCTGTGTGGTCGGCCTGTGTGGTCAGCCTGTGTGGTCGGCATGCTAAGCTAAGGTAGAATTTCCCCTCTGTCCAGGCTGCTATTTTGTTGCCTCACTTGTTGTATTGATTTGTCCTAAGCAGTGTTAAAGATGCCACAGGCTTATATTGCTTCAGCAGTGTTGCCTGCGGGACAAAGTCGGAGGCCATCATGCAACGTGGGAATTTCGTCATTTTAGGGGCAAGGCCATTTGGCCTTCGCCGTCGCATTTTTTTAGGGCACAAGGCCACACAACAGGGCACAAAGGCCATTGCTCTATTGACATCGTGAAGAGCGATGTTTCTGAAATGTGTGTTCAAATGAGCCAATGACAGATTCTTTGCATAGAGCAGGCAACATTAAACTGAGACCACTGATGCTTTTGAAGCAACTGACAGTAGCAGGCTGCTAGCAGGGCACTGCCTTAGGAGGGATCTAAGCACACACACACACACACACACACACACACACACACACACACACACCTACCTCTGCTATTCTTTCTCCCTCCCTCGGACTGTCGTTCCACCAGTGCCATTTCATCCTCATCCAGGTTTTCATCCTCATCCAGGTTTTCATCCTCATCCAGGTTTTCATCCAGTTGATTGTGTTTGGTCGGCAGTGTTGTGCCCTGGCCATAGAGGGAAGCGGCAAGATAGCTTACAGAGCAGGCATCTCGCCAAAGAAAGCGTGTGGTTCTTTCTGAGGGGCACCGGGGTACCGGACGTTTAGCTGTGAGGTTTGTTCTTAGGACAGGCTCGATTTGGAGCCGAGGGATGAAAGCCTCATCTGCTTTTCCTGCTATGGAGTGTGGTCATTATGCAGGACAGCAGCGTCGGCTGGCCTGCAGACAATACAGCAGCAGCAGCAGCAGCAGCAGCAGCAGCAGCAGCAGCAGCAGCCTGGTGTTCCATTCTGTATGAAACAATCCATTTCTTCAGCAGTCATTATGATGTCAGAGCTGGGGCAGAAGCATCTCTTTGAACAAAGCTATTCATTATGAAGGGGATTAATTTCTATGTATTGTGAGAGCCTTGAATGGTTCAAATGAACCAAGTCTCAACAGGCAAAGACTTGAGACATTTCATAGCAGGACTATAAAATGGGCTATTGTTTTGGGTAAAGAATGACAACAGAGGGTCTCATTCAAAGTGACTCATATCGCACCAGAGTATATTGATTGTATGGTATACTTTGTTGTCCCTGGATCTGAACCTATCTACAGGTACTATAGCACTGCAGCCTTATCTAGGGGAAGAAAAGTGAAAGGAAAAAAGACCAGTCATCCACCTTCCATGAATACGAATGCTATTGACAAAGATTGAGTTGATGATGAATGATAATGTTCCTGAGTGACTGACCATTGATGACTGTCAACATATATGTTGCTTTCTTGCGCTCTCACAGGGTCCAGGGGATGATCCAGATCCTGGTTGCTCTGTGTGTGCTGACGGGTTACGCGATCACGACGGCCAGCTTCGCCATCTACGAAGTCCACGAGCACCACAGCGGCTCCAAGAGGCTGCAGCACATCGCAGGCGTCAGCGAGCCCTTCTATTGGGCCGTGAACTTCTTCTACGACATGGTAACGTCTTCTTGACCCACACTATTACACTCCATAAATAAACAGAATCTGATGTGAAAAGGTATTACAATAGGTTTATGCCCACCCATGAACTCCTGTAGTCAATAAAAGCATGATGCAAACACTACATTTGATACGGCCATGCTGCATGTGCAACCTGCATTGTGTAGTCCCCCCGCAGCTGGGGATCGAACCGGGAACCTTTTGCATGTGAGGCGGATGCGATATCAAGGAGGCCCTTTAGCTCTAGCGTCTGTCAATAGAGCGTTTCTTGAGGTCTCAGAGAGTGAGGTTTACTCACTGCACAGCACTCTCTGCCCACCGTTACACTCACTGTTACAATGCAACTGCATGCAAAAGCACTTTCCTCTCCTTATCAATTATTGATCCGTTCATTTCTCAAACACTACATAGTGTATCTATTTTGAGAAAAGTCTGTGCCTGAAAAGGACACGAATGATGAAATTCGTGTCCTTTTAAAAGAACTGTAATTTGGTATAATTTTTCAATCATTCTGTAAGAGTAGGTTTCCCAAACACTTCAATTGATAATGAAATAACAATCAGTGTTGCTGTGTCATGTTCCATCTTTCCCCCCAGGTCATCTATATGATCCCTGTGGCTCTGACTGTTGGTGTGGTTGCAGCCTTCCAGAACCCGGCGTTCACAGACCGACAGAATCTGGCTGCCGTCACCCTCCTCCTGGCGCTCTTTGGGTCAGTGATTCTGTGGCTCATACAGCTTAATCATCTGTTTACACCACTTTTAGTAATGTATCAAAAGAACAGTAACACACATGAACATCACTTTTTGAGCAGCCGTTTGGGCTACAGCCTTTTCGACTCGCGCGTCAAAAGCGTGTACTCCTGTTGTAATGGAAATGCAAATCCCAACCGCGCTGCGCTGCTGTGAGGAAAAAGGATAATACTTGCCCAATAAAATATCCAATCCCCCTACTTGCCGTGCTGAAGGACGCAGGGCAACCTGGGGCAGGCGAATGCAGCACCTCCGGGAGAGAGAATCTGAGTCTTGTTCTCCACCTTGTCAAAGACACAAGCCAGAAGAAACTCCTCACACCTTTTCTGGGGAAGCCTCAATAATACATGTTTTGGAGGGAGGATACTGTAGGACTGAATCGAACTGAACAGAATCCTAGAGTCAGAAAAGTCTGCTGCTCTCACATCCTCGACAGCTTACTTTGTCACATGATCTGTTAGAATGTCGACTCTAGATTAATTTATCCCTCCCCACACCCAGGGGCGGACTGGGATCATAATTCAGGCCGGGCATTAGATACCAAGCAGGCCAGGCCGATACGGGCCGACGCGCGTGCCGGCGTCCGGAGGGGGCCGGCGGAAAATTTGGGGCGTTTGAAGCTCAATTTGGGGCGTTTGAAGCCCAATTTGGGCCGTTTGAAGCCAGATTTGGGTCGTTTAAAGCCAGATTTGGGCTGTTTGAAGCCCGATTTGGGCCGTTTGAAGCCCGATTTGGACCGTTTGAAGCCCAATTTGGGCCAAGTCCAATTTTACAATGAGATGCACCCACTTTAAACCTGAATAAAGTAATAAAACCACTAGTAAACCAGTAGGCGGCGCCTGGCCTGCTGTTCAGTGAGTGGCCTGGCCTGGCCTGCAAAAAACAAAAAACAAAAAAAAAAATTTGCCCGACGTGCCCGATTATGCAGTCCGCCACTGCCCACACCCCCCCCCCCCCCCCCCCCGCCATATTCAGCCTTCATACATTCTGTCGTTAAGGCTTGTGTGTGCTTTGTTAGCCAGGGTAGCTTTAGCTTTAGCTTTCTGTCTTCAAAAGGGTCTGTAATGTCGGACACTGCAAATGTTGATAAAATCATCTATGGGGATTGCAGAAAATAAACATGAAAAACAATGGCCATAGAGCAACGTCATGTAAAGCCACTTCATTTGGAGTAAAAAGCATTTGACGGAGCTACGGTAATAATGGCCTTTGGGGAGAGTGGCACCTTTATTAGACTGAACTAGATTACTCAACGAGATGAATCAAAGCCATCAGTGGGAGTGAGGGACAGACAGCACACATGGATGTTGAAATCAGAGGGAGCATTCTGTCATAGTCAGGCATGATAATGGAAAAGGAGCTCCGAGACTTGTTCAACAAAAACATTATTGGGTTTTGGTGGTATGCATTAAAATAGATCAAACAGGGGATTTTTTTTGAACAACAAATGAAATTAGTTAATGTCAGGTAATTTGTAGGATTTTAACATTTTAACAACTTTGTGCCACCCAGTTGATTAATCTGTTGCTTGTTTTGAAGTAAGAATGCAAATGTACTGCCTGCAACTCCAAACCAATGACACGCCATGCTTCCCACATCTGCTTTACCGCAACCATTTAAATTGTTGTTCCCCAACTGTAGTAGAAGTTTGAGCTGGTGTGTTCCCTGTGCTGTGACGGGGCCCCCATCGCCAGCCCTAGATAGGAGGAGGCCAGCTCAGCACTCTGCTTCTCATTTATCAGACAGATGTCTCCTTCTCTAGCAATGAATAATCACAGCGCTCCATCTGCCTGCCTGCCAGCCTGCGCCCACCTGGGTCTGGTCTGAGCCCTCGCTGCTTCTGCTCCACGTCATGGCTTTGGCATCCACAGTCTGCCTACCAAGCACCTTTCTTTCCGGGCATGACAGTCAGGCGCTCTGTCTCTGTCTGGCTCTATCTGTTTCTGTTTCTCTCTCTCTCTCTCTCTCTCTCTCTCTCTCTCTCTCTCTCTCTCTCTCTCTCTCTCTCTCTCTCTCTCTCTCTCTCTTCTGTCTCTCTCTCTCTCTCTCTTCCAGCCCTGTGTCCTCCTTTGTTCCTCTCCACTCTCCCCATTTCTCCTTTTTGCTGTTTCCCGCTGACCCGGACACCCCAATCAAATGAACAAGCAGATTATTGGAGAGAAAAGAGAGAGGAGAGAAAACACACAGCAAAGGATGCGTTGCCACCAGGGAATAAAGGGAGTATAAGTAATTTATCTTCCTCTCTTTTGACGTCATGTTTGAATGTTTACCCTCCTCATGGTTTGCTATTTTTCCCCGTCCCTTTTCGATGTTCTCTGGTGCCTATTTTCATCACGGCTGCTCCATTTAGCCTGTTAAAGCACTGTGCCACTTCACTCAGTTACAAAAATGCAAGGGCATATCATTTTTTAGATGGGGGCATTGCTTGATGAGGGAACTGCATAAATGATCTAGATCCTCTTCCATCTTCAAGAGAATAAACTGAAATCAAAGCTATCTTTGTGGACTTTCTGCATTTGAAAGCCAACCCCAGCCAGAACACAGCAGGGCTATTTTCAGATGTGTGAAGGGCTATTTTTACTGATGAGAACCTCTTCTTTAAGCTGTCCTGTCATTGTCTTGTCTCGTCGTCACCCAGGTTCGCTACCTTCCCCTGGATGTACCTTTTGTCCGGCGTCTTCAAAGATCCAGAGATGGCCTTCATCACCTATGTGTGCATCAACCTCTTCATCAGCGTCAACACCATCATGTCCACCTCCATCCTCTACTTTCTGGGCAAAATCGCAATGCATGACAATGAGGTCAGCAACTGAACGCTCCTAAAGTTGTAAGAGTTTGCGACCTTAAAGGATAACGCTGCTGTTTTTTTTTTATGCATTTCTTACCCTCTACATAACCTATAAAGATAACAAAATCACCAATGAGTTTGTTTAGCTGACAAGTCTCGTCCATGTAGCCAGTGCCCAGTGCGCCCATGTCTCAGCATCCATAGAAGCCCATTGTATTAAAAGAAAGGATTAAAAAGTGGTCACAGAGCCATGCCGATGCTCTGGCAGTATATTTTATCATCGTGATGCAGAGAGCCACCGACTTTTCCCTCAAACTTAATAAGCCGGCTGTAAACCCATTTTTCCATCTCAGGAAAGTAGTTGTGTAGCACCGAAAATAGTCCCCCAGTGCAATGGAGAATTTGTTCCCATTTGATTTGATTTGGTAATAACTACAACAGCATGACTTTTCATGGTAACAGTTAGCGATTTATAACATTGAACCTGTGTGTTTGTCAGCTGTATTTAAAGGCTGAAAAGGAAACGTGGGAGGGGGGAAAGTAACAGGAGTTGATTTTGTTCTTTTCATAGGTTGACGGTAAGAAATGCATAAAAAACACCCCATTATCCTTTAAGTGTGTAGCTGCTAATTACTTGATGAATGAACATGGACAGCGCAACACTGACTCCCTCACATGCGGCTGTGGTGATATTGAGTTTCAGGGGAATGATTCATATTTTGCAGGGTGATTGTACTTCACAATGTCAATGAGAGTGAGATTACATTCAGGACAAGCAGTACCTGAGATGTTGTTTCATATCCTTCTGTCTTCCTCTCTGTCCTTCCCTCCCTCCCGCAGGCCATCAAGGAAATCTTCAGGAAACTGAGCCAGGCCTTCCTCATCTTCCCCCAGTTCAGCTTTGGCAACGGGCTGATGGAGCTGGCTAGGGTCAACATGGAGGTCCAGATCCTCAGCGGCTACGGCATCGACGCCTACAAGAACCCCTTCTCCACCGACCACCTGGGCTGGATGTTCCTCTCCTCCTTCCTGCAAGGCCTGTTCTTCTTCTTGCTGCGCCTGTTGCTCAACAAGTGGCTCCTGCGCAAAGTCAGGTGAGACGCCGTGGAGATGGAAGCGAGAGACGCGTGTGCCGATGCAGGAAACCGCACCCGTACACTTTCCGGTTTTGTTTAGATTATTTTTTTAGGCAGTTTGCTTTTGTTTGATAGGACAGTATGCAGACAGGAAAGGTGGGGAGAGAGAGGGGGGATGACATGTGGCAAAGGAGCGTGGATCAGATTCGAACCCAGGTCGGCCGCGCAAACGACTAAACCTTTGTGGTACGCGCTGTACCAGGTGAGCCACCAGGACGGCCCACACTTTCCGGCTTTGTGATGTGCTCCGAAATCTAATTAAATCTAAAATGTATGCATAGAATGTGGAAATTATTCTGTTTGCGCAGTGGGGGCACTCATTTATCAAGCACCGGAACCACAAATTGGTGTGGAAAGCATTTTAGTGTGCAATGAAAAACATTTTCACTGCAAATTACACCGTAGTGAGCGTTTAAGAACTTTTAGCATTTCATTTATTAGATCCACGTAGGATTTCAGCATCTCTCGGTGTTTTGTACCAATGGAAATAATGAGGCTCGTTTATTAAGGCTCTCTTCCCGCTTTTCTATTTTCTACTTTTTTACTTTTACAAAATCCATCATAGATTTAATAAGACTTTCTCCCTCCTATCACAGTTTCAATCCATCACTTCTCCAAGTTTGTTGCCATGACACTCTATTTGCCTCTGATAAATGACAGACACGCCCAGTGAACATGATTACTCTTCCCTTTGTAGACATATGATCTTGGGCAGAAAAACGCTGCCCCAGGAGGCCGGCGAGGACGAGGATGAGGATGTGGTGGCCGAGCACCAGCGGGTGTCCAGTGGGGCGGCCAGCTCCGACATCCTGCAGGTCAACCAGCTCACCAAGATCTACCAGCACCTCAACAGGAAGGTCCCCGCCGTCAAGAGCCTCTCCGTGGGAATCCCTGCTGGGGAGGTAGGCTTATATGTCATCATAATGTACATGAGGCATGCATGGGTCTGTATGTCATCATAATGTACATGAGGCATGCATGGGTCCGTATGTCATCATAATGTACATGAGGCATGCATGGGTCTGTATGTCATCATAATGTAGATGAGGCATGCATGGGTCTGTATGTCATCATAATGTACATGAGGCATGCATGGGTCTGTATGTCATCATAATGTAGATGAGGCATGCATGGGTCTGTATGTCATCATAATGTACATGAGGCATGCATGGGTCTGTATGTCATCATAATGTACATGAGGCATGCATGGGTCCATATGTCATCATAATGTAGATGAGGCATGCATGGGTCTGTATGTCATCATAATGTACATGAGGCATGCATGGGTCTGTATGTCATCATAATGTACATGAGGCATGCATGGGTCTGTATGTCATCATAATGTACATGAGGCATGCATGGGTCTGTATGTCATCATAATGTACATGAGGCATGCATGGGTCTGTATGTCATCATAATGTACATGAGTCATGCATGGGTCTGTATGTCATCATAATGTACATGAGTCATGCATGGGTCTGTATGTCATCATAATGTACATGAGGCATGCATGGGTCTGTATGTCATCATAATGTACATGAGGCATGCATGGGTCTGTATGTCATCATAATGTACATGAGGCATGCATGGGTCTGTATGTCATCATAATGTACATGAGGCATGCATGGGTCTGTATGTCATCATAATGTACATGAGGCATGCATGGGTCTGTATGTCATCATAATGTACATGAGGCATGCATGGGTCTGTATGTCATCATAATGTACATGAGGCATGCATGGGTCTGTATGTCATCATAATGTACATGAGTCATGCATGGGTCTGTATGTCATCATAATGTACATGAGGCATGCATGGGTCTGTATGTCATCATAATGTACATGAGGCATGCATGGGTCTGTATGTCATCATAATGTACATGAGGCATGCATGGGTCCGTATTGCCTGCACCTTGAATGGGGACTGCTACTGTAATTGGGACAAGATCAATGTAGGTAACATAGGAGGAGTGTCTTGAAATGCCATTGACTGGGAATACTGGAATACTGATTGCAAAGTGAGTTTTGAAAGCCAGAAATCTCAGCAGCTGGCAGAGTAATCGTTGAGTTATTAGTATTGATCAAAAACCCTATCAACACCTCACAGATATGCTCGTTTAGTGCTATGGAGCAGTAAAGATCTTTAAAGGAAAGTATAAGGAATACAAGTATTATGCCAAAACAATAACATTGCCTTTCACACTTGTTTCAAAATGCATCCCTTGCATCATGGCCATAAGGCTGCAGGGAGGGGAACCCACTGAAAGCTTCTGTGTTTCTGGATCTGAACAGTGACCAGAACATCTGTGCAATCTGAAAACACCGACCATAGTGCTGTATAGGATCAAAGGCAACACTACACACTATGTCATCTGCCAACATAAATAATTCATCTGGAATCCAAGCCTATGTATTTATAGTGCTGCATCAACTACAACTGAGATTGTCTGTTTTGGGGGGAATCAGTGTTAACAAGCGTTGTCTTTGTCTACAGTGCTTTGGTCTGCTGGGTGTGAATGGAGCAGGAAAGACGACCACTTTCAAGATGCTGACTGGAGATGTGAGCCCCACCGATGGCAGGGCACAGATCAAAGACTGGGATGGGTAAGCTATTTATTTATTGATATATTTGATGGTGTTAAAAACACATATAATCCATGCAAAGATGAGAAGTAAACATCTTGGATAGCATGACAAATTCTTGTTTCTATCGTTGACTTTATTGTCAACGAGGTGCTGAGAGGTGTCAAAAAGTGAGTGATTACCTACAAGCAGAATACAGTAGGGCTATACCCTTTTTTTTTTACCAAATTTTATTCTACAATCTGTACTTAATGATGAAACATTATTACAGAATCATACTTTTCTTTTTAGAGAGCAATATCCCCCCCATTATCTTTTATTAGCCCCCCGACATTTCCCTCCCTGCTTATGGAAACAAAATAATAATAAGTAAATACAATAGATAATAATAACAATATGAATAATTGAATTCATTAAATAAATGCAGATAACAAAAGTATGCCCAGTTTCTTTAGTCTGAAATAAGTCTTCATGCTGTAAATGCATCGTATGCATCATTGTAAGTAGTAACAAACTGGTGTTAAGTTACAATAAAATAAATTTCTGAAATTATTGATTACACCGCTGCCCTCAAGTAATTAAAAACAGCAGGTTGTTATTTATAGTTATGCAGCATATTCCAAAAAAAATTATAATTCAAGTAATTGAAAAGAATCAGTATGGAGGAAAACAGATGGGTTGCATAAGCCTTACAGGATGATGCTTTCCCAGTCTTACAGGTGGCCAGGCTGCACTGTCTAATGAGTGTGAACTGGAATACATTAGCACAATGCAAATAGACAGGCTGCACTGTCTAATGAGTGTGAACTGGAATACATTAGCACAATGCAAATAGACAGGCTGCACTGTCTAATGAGTGTGAACTGGAATACATTAGCACAATGCAAATAGACAGGCTGCACTGTCTAATGAGTGTGAACTGGAATAAATTAGCACAATGCAAATAGCCACAGAGAGCTTTGCATCAGCCAAAATATGAGCCATAATGTGTTGAGATTCAGAATGCACTGAAACCAAAACATACAATCACATGTCTGGTTCACAGTACTGGCTTTATTTGTTATTGTTGAGGGCTATACCCAGCACACCACAACCATAGACAGCAGCGCCTCTGGGACCTCCCACACACAATACATCCATTCTCCATCTGTCCTACAGCATTCAAGAGAACGTGTCTTTCTTTATGTGTCTCTACCCCCCCCCCCCCCCCCCCCCCCCTTCCCCCCAGGCGGATGGTAGACATCATGGAGTGCCGTAACAATGGCATCAACATCGGCTACTGTCCCCAGGTGGACGCCCTGGACGAGCTGCTCACCGGAGAGGAGCATCTGTACTTCTACGCCCGTATCCGCGGCATCTCAAAGCAGGAGATTGACGGGGTAAGGCAGAGTCCCCTCAAAGTGTCAGGGAAGCAACGACGCCATCCGCTAGAAATGACACGCGATCAGATATGGATTCAGATGTGCAGTCCTGCTGCCAGACCAGTAGCTGCCGCTTCCATGCCTACTGAATCAGAGGGTGTGAAGTACTGACTGATGTGCACTGAAAGGTGTGCTATCTGTGGCGGGTAAAGACGCAACAGAAAGCGCTCACTGTCAGTCGACTGCCATCCCAGCTTGGAGAGGAGGTTGATGCTTTATGTATCACCGCAGACGAATTTACATTTAAATGATACTCTTGATAATGAGAGGATTTCATTTGACACATCACTTCAGCTCCATCCTGCCCATTTATCATTTTGAAAGCTAATCAATCTGGCCTTCTCCGCTGATTACTGAGAGGGTCTGTCTTCCATTGCCGCTGAAATCAGTGGAATCTGCCGAGCAAGCAATCAAAAGATGATGGGATTTCTGATTTTGTTGTCTTGATAAAGACAAAAACGACAACAATTGATGAGGCGTACACTGGCTTTGACCAAACAGCTCTCTCTCTCACTCAAGCCCAAGAACTAATTCTGTTGGTTCCATGACTGAGGCTCTGACAGCCTCAGTCATGGAACCAACAGAATTATGCACACGCACGCGTGTCTTACACATACGTACAAACCACACACACACACACACACACACACACACACACACACACACACACACACACACACACACACACACACACACACACACACACACACACACACACACACACACACACACACACACACACACTCACTCACTCACACACACACACACACACAATGACTATGATTGCAATTGCAGCTCCTCTTCTCTGGTCAGGGTGCTGACAACAATGGCAGTGATGGCCACGGTCTCGGGGGTTGGCTAATTTGCCGACATGAGGTTATATATAGAGCTGGTCTTATGTTGTCTCCCACTGACAGTCCTCTAGCTCAGGATAATGAGACAAGCCGTAATGGGGCCATTTCACATTGACGTGGTTTTATCAAGCTTAATGAGCTGTTACATCAAAGGTGAAAGAAATTGGCTTTTATGGGAGAACATAAAAAAACTTATTTTGATTTGAAGCAGTCATGCCATGTTGTTGGTGCTAATTGTTAAGATTCAGCTGCTGTCATTGTGTATTTGTCCGTAGCGTGTCTAGTATGCACAGTGTTCAGTCAACCAGAATCATATTTAGGAATCAAAGCAAAATCCTCCTGCAGAGACTACAACTTAAAGGGACACTTCACCAAAAAAACAACATGCTGATTTATTTTGCACATGATCTCATACATCCGAAAACCGCAAACAGTTTTGCAGACATTCTGCCATAAATGGCAGCTTTGTGAGGCTCACCATATACAGAATTTGTTGAGAATGCATCACAGATGTTGAATCAAAATCATGTGGTAATTTCTGACGCTGTAGCTGTGTGTTAACTGTCTGTCGTGTGACCACTGTTTCTCTTTGCCAGTGCAGTTTGTGTTTGACTCACATATTTTGTATCGATTTTTGAGACTGTTCGCTTGGCCACATTAAATCATTTTGCAGTTTTTGTCACTGTTGCTCCTGCAGTTCAGGCACCGACTATTTGGCTTCTTTGGAACTCTGTTAGTTGGCTCACGTTGCTTTGAAAAGTCACATAGAACAGCAGTGAGCGTCAGATCTCTTTTAAAGCAGACACAGGCTGCTAATTGGCATCCAACTTCATACGATTCGCCTGTGTAGCTGCTTTTTAGCTCAGATGTTGTCTCCATTTTTATGTGGTGTTTCTGCTATTTTATCCACCTCCCTTTCATCCCTGACCAGGTGGTGAACTACCTGCTGAAGAAGCTGGAGCTGGGCTACCACAGGAGCAACGTCACTGACGGCTACAGCTGCGGCACGCGCAGGAAGCTCTCCACCGCGCTGGCGCTCATCGGACACCCGCAGATCCTGCTGCTGGTGAGGACCCGTTCATTAAATCAGCCGTCTGGCAGCCTGACAACCAACATGAAACTAACTTTACACCGCTGCTCCTCCTGGGCGGCTCTTTGAAGGAAAGTCGACATCGATCCCCTAGACTTTGGCAGATCTCTCATTGTTAATGAGTTTGCTTCCCCAAGCTTACCCCAGGGTGGTCTTCCCTCAAGCAGTCATCTCTATATTTCTACCTCACATCTCTATCATATCCTCTCTCTCCCTTATTATTTTGCCACTGTGCATCTGTGCTTACTCTGCTGTTAAGCCTGTCATCATTTTCTCCAGTCCTTTCCCTCGCCTCACTTCCCTTGTCCTCTATGCTCTGTCGTTCCTGTCTCTTTGTTCTTGTCTGATCTCTCATCCTTCTTTCCCCTCCTCTCTTTCACACATCCTACCTTACCTTTTTCTTTCCAACTTCTTCCCGCAGGACGAGCCGAGCTCTGGCATGGACCCTCGCACCAAACGCCACCTTTGGAAGATCATCTCGGAGGAGGTGAAGGGGAAATGCGCAGTGGTTCTCACCTCTCACAGGTTAGTAGACCCATACTATGCTGATAGTCTCACAGGTTAGTAGACCCATACTATGCTGATAGTCTCCCAGGTTAGTAGACCCATACTATGCTGATAGTCTCCCAGGTTAGTAGACCCATACTATGCTGATAGTCTCACAGATTAGTAGACCCATACTATGCTGATAGTCTCACAGGTTAGTAGACCCAGACTATGCTGATAGTCTCACAGGTTAGTAGACCCATACTATGCTGATAGTCTCACAGGTTAGTAGACCCATACTATGCTGATAGTCTCACAGGTTAGTAGACCCATACTATGCTGATAGTCTCACAGGTTAGTAGACCCATACTATGCTGATAGTCTCACAGGTTAGTAGACCCATACTATGCTGATAGTCTCACAGGTTAGTAGACCCATGCTATGCTGATAGTCTCACAGGTTAGTAGACCCAGATTATGCCACAGGTTAGTAGACCCAGATTATGCCACAGGTTAGTAGACCCAGACTATGTCACAGGTTAGTAGACCCAGATTATGCCACAGGTTAGTAGACCCAGACTATGTCACAGGTTAGTAGACCCAGATTATGCCACAGGTTAGTAGACCCAGATTATGCCACAGGTTAGTAGACCCAGATTATGCCACAGGTTAGTAGACCCAGACTATGTCACAGGTTAGTAGACCCAGACTATGTCACAGGTTAGTAGACCCAGACTATGCTGATAGGCCATCCAGAGAGAAAAAGAAGAAATGTGGAAATGTGGCACTAGGTACTCAAAACCCTCATAATTCCACCTTGTGTTTTAGTTCAGTTGAATGACTTCATGGTCCTCTGTGGTTTGAGAGAATTCTACCACCTTTGGGACCCTTTCTCAACTCATTGGATGAACTTAAAAATGCATGGGTGTCTCTTTTTTTTAGAGTTCTTGTGACTAGACAAGGCAAAGGAAGTGACTATGGAGAAAGGAAGTAACTATGGTGACACAGCAACAAAATATGGCTGTGCACTATGCTGAAACAAACTAGCCAAGTGGGCCCAGTCTGAAATCTGCCTTAGACACAGCTGATTGTATTTTGACACAACTTAGGGCAGCATAGCATCTCATAATTTCATTCCAGCATTTTCAATATTACACGAATGAATAGCTCAATGGAAGCGCTACATTTAATGGTCAACATTATATATCTTGTGTTCCCCCCCCAATAATGATAATACCTAGGCCATGTGGCTATTTGTAAAGGTTGATACAGTGAAAGGATTGAATACCAGCAGAACATAATGTTTCCTCGGTTGCTATGTGCCAGGAGGCATAGCTAATTATGCTAATGTTGTTCCAGCGTGACCTTTTATCTCTCTCTCTTTCTCTCTCTCGCCCCCTTATCTCAGCATGGAGGAGTGCGAGGCGCTGTGCAGCCGCCTTGCCATCATGGTGAAGGGTCAGTTCCGATGCCTGGGTTCCCTGCAGCACATTAAGAACAGGTCAGTGGCCTGCGCTCCTCCTCCTCCTCCCACTCCCAGCCAGCCATCACTGCCCTCCCTGCCCTGTGCCCTGTCGCGGCGGCCCTTGGTTGTCCGTCACGCGTAATAACACAGTGCTTTGTTTGTAAAACCCGCTTTGCACAGGTTCGGCAGCGGGTTCACGGTGAAGATGTACCTGGCCACGGCCTCCTGTGATGTGGAGGCGATCACCGGCTTCATGCAGAGCCGCTTCCCCAGCACTTACCTCAAGGTGAGCAGCTGAGCCGGCTATCCAAGGCTTTCAAGAGAACTCGGCAGAATAGAGGCAGTATCCCTCAGGCATTGTGGTGGGGAGTTGCAAGGCACACAGAGAGTACATAGACATTTGATGGATGTAGTTCTATGCTGGGCAATAACTTTGAGCTTACAGTGTATAGTGTTAGACTGATATGTCGCTTTGTTATATCAGTATTTTAGTTGGCTATTTTTTTTATTTCGTTTACCTCTGATATTATATGATGCATATGAGGCAGTGTGATTTATGTAGAATTGATCAATACTACACTGGTTGTCTATGGAAGCCCTTAACCTATTACTAATATTCATATGTTATTATTATTATTATTATTATTATTATTATTATTATTATTATTATTATTATTATTATTATTATTATTATTATTATTATCACTACCGGTATTATTAGTTTACACACATTAGCGAGAGAGGAAGAATAACTTTTCGGTCCAAAGACCTTCATGAGATTCTCAGAGAATCTGATGAACCTGTCGCACCTGTCGTTTTTAGGTGTGCAGAAGCTTTGCTCCTTCTATCTAACAAAGGCAAAAAATAATGTCAAAAAGAAAAAGAAAAAAGGAAGTGTTTCATAAAAATAAAGTCAACCCATAGAGGACAAAAAGAGTTGACATGTGTCTTCTTCCCCCACTCACAGGACCAGCATTCCTCCATGGTAGAGTACCACGTGCCTGTGGCGCCGGGAGGGGTGGCAGACATCTTTGACCAGCTGGAGTCCAACAAGACGGCACTGCAGATCAAACACTTCTCTGTCAGCCAGACCACACTGGATGAGGTGAGAGAGAGAGAGAGAGAGAGTGGCAGAACAAGTGAGAGCTTTTGGAGAGACGGGTAGATGGTAGATAAAGACTGAAAAACAGAGGAGAGGATAGAAGAAAGTTGAGTGGGAGTGAAAGACTGATTTGAGAAAGTTAAAGAGAGGCAGAGGGAAACTGACAGAGGGTATGCCTGTGGGAAAGTAAAGAGTAAAGATCCAAGCTTTCTCTGCCCATCTGGGACTGGGAGGTGCCATCTGTTGAGGTGGAAGACAGAGGGGGAGAGACTGACTGGGTGAGAGGGAGAGATCAGAGAGAAGTAATGGGGTTTGTTTTGATATCAGCACGGCACATCAATCATTATTGAATCCCCCTCGCAGGTCTTCATCAACTTCGCCATGGGGAAGCTCGACATGGAAACCATACCGATTGACAGCGGAGGAGAAGAATGCCAGAGCCTGGGCTCCATTGAAGCGGTAGAAACGTAGAGCCGATTGACCTCCATCTTTTCCTGAAACTGTCCACTCAACCTGAAAGCACAGGATCTGTTTTTAAATCTGACCTAAATTTTAATATATATGTGAAGGAAAAAAAACTGTTGACTTTTTTGTGTGATAATTCTGATTATTTGTTGAAGGTCTTCTGACTGACCTTACTGTATGAAGAAGAGCTTACATTTCCCTTTAAACGGGTAATCAAACGTGACAGGACTTGTCTCAATGCAATGATCAATGCATACACATTTATTTAATGTACTATCTATGATACACATATACTGTATTGTACACATTTGCACGACACACATGTACATACACACTGCTGATTAGCAACCTAGTCGAACGATCGTGTTCATCAAATCATGTTTCTTCATCTTATTGTCATATTTGATGGTTAAAACAAGTGCAATTATTTGTTTAATTTTAGTTAGACAATCTTGTTATACTCATGAAGGCTAAAATGAATTGTGTAGGTTATTAATTTTCAATTTTTCTCTGTGGCGGGGGCACTGTTCGTTATCAGAATATTTTACCGTGGGCGTTCATAACCTTGTAATGAGAAACACTGTGTTTCCTTGTTGACATCATTATATTCTGGCCCATAATGACAAAACATGATCGAACTTCATATAAAAGCACACATACACTAAGTACATAATGTGTCTAAATGAGTCTGTTTGTATCCCGAGGCTTATGTAATTACTGCCTTCTGGGTGTATATCACAAAACAAAATGTTCTTGGCATTCAGAAATGATCTCAATATCTGCACTTTTCCCCTACTCATTAACACTTCCTCTAGGGCATATCTTACATTTACAATGAATGTAGGCCTACTAAATATTTAATGGATACTTTTCTGCTTAAGGCCCAGCTCCACCTGCTTTTGAATTATCAAGCGTATTTTTTTTTTATACATCTAATAAAACTATTTTTCAAGAGCAACTGCTGTTCATGCTCCAGTCTGTTCATGCTTCTCACACAATGTGTAGATAATGGATTACATGCAAGATGCTTGATATACACCGTACAACATGTTAGGGACTTCCTGATGTTTAGTTCCACGTCTGAGTCGTCTCAAAGCTTCAAAATCTTTCTATAGCTCATCTGCTTTTGTTCATCTACAGCTCCTTTGTGATTGGTATAGATTTAATCATGGAAATCAATATGGGATGATGGCTTTTACAGTAGATTCACCTCATCATTGTACTTGATGAAGAGACCTGGTGGCATCTAATTTAGTTTATTAGGGTACTCATAGTGTACTGTTATTATTGTTGTTGTTATATCATTATTATTGTTATTATTATTGAATTGTATACAGTCTTTGGTTCAAGTGAGCTCAAGCAACCTGCTGCTTATGTTCATTCATTCATTTGTCGTAAGGGGAGGGGCAGTCTCGTACAGGAGGGTACAAAGCCATGGTGAAACGTGTATTGTAGTCATGGCAACCACCTTTAGGCACTTCCGTAAATCTTTGGTTCAGGAAAGCATTGCAAAACATGTATGCTGGTACCCTTTTGGGTAATGTAAGACTAAGGACATTGATCTTTGTTTACAAGAAAAGGACAAAAGTGAGATATCCTCAAAAATAGAGCATTTATACAGTAATGGGATCTTATGTAGACATTTTGACAGATGGGTCTATATGGATCCAGAGAATGGGAGGATTCGGGGTGTAGCTACTGTAAATGACTCAGCTTTGGATTTAGGATGGCCCAGCACATTATTACAAATGGAAGCTCTGTCTTTGTAACAGAACTACAGGCAACTCTTTGGGCTTTGTGGTGGACAGAGGATGGAAGACCAATCAACTTCTCTCTATGCTCTGATTCAGCTGCTGCTCTGATGGCTTTAAGAGCAGGTAAATCAAAAGCTTGGCCTGACCTTATCAATGAGATTTTGTTTGTTTTATTTAGAATTGGGGGCAGGCTGTGAAGTCAAGCTTTGCTGGGTTCCGGGACATGCTGGAATTGAGGGAAATGAAACAGCGGAGCTGATTCCATAGCAAAGGGAAGCCTAACAAAAGAAGAAGTAAATTTAAATATACTGTATCCCTGGGAGTGTAACTTAGAGAGAGAGAGAGAAAATCAAGGATGGAGTTGAAAGAGAATGGCAGGGTTTATATGGGAAAAGAAGACCAAGGAAGACACTTTTCTTTGCAGCCTCAGATTAAAAAAGGCACTTATTATGCTATGGAACCCGGAGAGATTCTGTTAACATTTGCAGACTGAGGGTCAGACTTTTTGGGCTGAATCAGTGTTTGCACATTGTGGGAAAACATCCTACTGGATTATGTGGGTGATGTGGATGCGTGTTTTTCAATGTGCCAAATATAAGACAGAAAGGGAAACCTTTTATAAAAGTTTGTCAGCGATAAGAGATTTTTCAGTTTCTCTTAATTGTCTCTTAATAAATTTTCTCTTAATTTTTGTCAGTTCAGGGCCGGGTCCTTCATGTGAAAAAATTTGAGAACCTGTATGCGATATCCTTGTACAGCGGGGGGCAGTAATACGCCTAGTAGCGTCTACACTGCCGGAAACTTGAAAGGAAGAAGCAGAAGAAGAAGATATCTTTTGCGGGAAATGCAATCAGGAAGTTCTGCTTTGAGCTCGGTGCATAAACAAAGTCATTCAACGAGCCACAAAACAAGCAATAACGCTACGCAGTTCTTTTAAAATGGGCGATGAAGTTGTCACCCAGACAAGGGACTGTCACTGGACGAAGACCAAAGAGGCTGTCGCGAACTTTCGACAGTTGCTGCTTTGCTCAAAATGGTACGTCAAGTTAACTAATGCTACATTTAACTAGAAGCAGGGCTCTGGTCTAGCTAAGCCCCATTACGTTTCCCTCATCCACATAGGGTTGTATGTTGATCTATAGCCTATATCAAATGGTCTGGACTGGTCTACTCTACACCTGCTCAGCAGTAATGTGTGTGATTAAAAGAAGCCCCCCCATACCCCTTCCACATATTATGCAACGTGGTCTCCAACCTGAACCATAATGCTAGTTAACGTTAATCCATAAAGCTGCACTTAATTTCAATAACGTTGGTATTTCAACTTTTGAGTGGTTTCTGTTCGCTAATTAAACAGACCGTTATACGTTGCTGTTGTCCACAATGGGTAACGTTATGGTGGTGGGGAATTTGAGCATTGATGGAGTAATGTTAAAAGACAAACCTTAAAACATAAATGCTCATAATAATAAAGTGCTGCGCGTGGCGAATCATACGTTTGCCGAATTGAAGAGTGGCTTATAAATGATCCAGAATAGGGGTAACAGTTGCCGATTAGCTAGCCGCAAAACGCGACTATTTCACTCGAGTACCTCTCCCATCATAGTCGCGCTCGCCCGACCCCTTTATCGAGGGAAAGTTGCACATTTAGCGATCTACAAGCTTCAAACATGCACCAATCACTAATATAAACTACGCACCTTGTTGCCACGGATGTTGTCGAGCAGGCCGCGCTGAGGCCGCGCTTTGTTAACTCGTATTTTAAGAAAGTTTGGGTTATTTGTGTGTCCGGAAACATTATTTTCCCTTCTCCAACGACTCTTCTTCTTTTTTGCTGCTCACCGGTTCAACTGCTCAACTGCGCCACCGCATCATGAAACCTGTGACTGACAGAACGACACAGGGCAAACCCCATACTTGACACATGATGTAATACCCCATGATGCGGTGGCGCAGTTGAGCAGTTGAACCGGTGAGCAGCAAAAAAGAAGAAGAGTCGTTGGAGAAGGGAAAATAATGTTTCCGGACACACAAATAACCCAAACTTTCTTAAAATACGAGTTAACAAAGCGCGGCCTCAGCGCGGCCTGCTCGACAACATCCGTGGCAACAAGGTGCGTAGTTTATATTAGTGATTGGTGCATGTTTGAAGCTTGTAGATCGCTAAATGTGCAACTTTCCCTCGATAAAGGGGTCGGGCGAGCGCGACTATGATGGGAGAGGTACTCGAGTGAAATAGTCGCGTTTTGCGGCTACCGATTAGCAAGCCAAGGCCACATTCAAATGTCAGATTTCTAACGTTGCACTTTTCACATTAGTTAGTTAACGTTGCCTTCTTGACTGTCTGGTTTGTCCATATTATTCACAATTTAAATATTTTGTCTTTTCACAGCTCACAATTAATGAAGGATCCAGTGTGTCTGGGAACTTGTGAACATCTGCTGTGCAGGTAACATTAGCTGATTACTTTTGAATATCATTAATATAAAATTACATTTACGACAACCTTTTGGACTACCGGTACCGGTATTAACTTTTGGAAGTGAAAGTCTGCCTGCTGTGCCCAGTTCACTCCCTCCCTATCTACAAGTTGGTACAATGCTAAAATATGAAAAAGCTGACTTTTGATTGTGATGAAACTGTCCCCACTATTACCTCTATATCTACAATACAGTAGAGTAGGGCTATTCAACTAAATTGTTCAGGGGGCCACATTGTCAGAAACCTAAGGGGCCAGGGGCCAGACTCTGGACCGTTCCCCGAGCTATTAATCCCATTATATGTACACTTGAAACAATGCGCCACCATATTTTCAAAACTTTTATTTCACTACATTGCAAAAGTAGCTTAATTTTCATTTAAAAGTGCTTAATTTCTGTGCAACAAAAGCTGTGTTAAAGCCCAAAAAGTAAACACATATTTGAAACAAATCTAAGTATTCTAAAACACGTCAGCCATTTGAAATATAATTTGGTCAATTCTGACATTTCTTACCTAGCACCACAGCATTGTAAACATTTATAGTGCATCAGGAAAGGAAAACCACTGTAAACATTCTTTTGCATTTTCAAAGCTATTAGTGCTTGCTTAAGTTAATGTAAGTTAACATCTTCGTCGGCTATATGAATGTGTACACAGAATGAATAGTGACATCATCAGTGATGTCATGTGACATCATCAGTGATGTCATAAATCCTTCACTTCATCCTATTCTCACGTAAGAGTCGGAAGTGCTAATATCCAGGTCTTCCGGACTCATTCCTGCGGTAGTCTATTGTAACACGTGATTCCTACACTTATTGAAGGTGTTAGGGTAGGTAAATCAAAGAATAGAAAATAATTATTTGGATGGACTTTTGGTCGATGAGTGTCATCATAACTACAAATTAATATGGAACATCATGGGCACACCATGGCAGAAATAATAAAAAAAAGTTATCATTCAGGGTCTTATTTCTGCAGCAGATGAAATATAACAAATTGGATGACACTGAGAGTAGGAAATATATTGGCAATACCTTTTAATATTGAGCGGCAGCCCTTCTATATCAATCAATCAATTAGTGTCTCTGAAGCTTCCACCTGGATTCAGCTGGTCCATCGGTCTTATTTCATTGAAAGAGCAGCCGGCACAGCTCTCAGCATAGTGTGTCCACTCAGTGTATTTCTTCTTCTTTGTTGAATTGTGAAGTGGACTTTGACGCTGGTAAATGTTTATTGCTCAGGTCCTGCGCTGGCCCTCGGGCAGGAGATGGCTGTGTGGTGTGTCACAGCCCTGCGTGGGTCAAAGATATCCAAGTCAACCGGCACCTCGGCAACATCACTCAACTCTTCTGCAGTTTGGAGTCCTTGTTGAATCCCGTCGAAAAATCAGGTTAGTAGCTGATGGTTGAAAAGCATAGTGACGTTATCTTCTCTACTCGTCCATCCATCCATCCATCCAACCACCCCATCCTTCTATCGATTAAAACATTTACCATTTCCCTCCTTGAATCTAATCTCTGAACAATGGTATTAGTGGCTTGTTCTGCAGTATTTTATCCTTATCTCCCAGTCCCATCCAACATCCCTGTAATGACAGTAATTATGCAATGCAATTAGCCATGGTGGTGTTTAGTGTGCAAGTAGATTTCAGCTCTGACAAAGAGGGTGCTGTGTCTGGGCTGCACCTAGCCCTGAAGCTTTGAGCCTCGTGGTGTGTCTGGGCTGCACCTAGCCCTGAAGCTTTGAGCCTCGTGGTGTGTCTGGGCTGCACCTAGCCCTGAAGCTTTCAGCCTCATGGTGTGTCTGGGCTGCACCTAGCACTGAAGCTTTGAGCCTCGTGGTGTGTCTGGGCTGCACCTAGCCCTGAAGCTTTCCCTGACAAAGAGGGTGCTGTGTCTGGGCTGCACCTAGCACTGAAGCTTTGAGCCTCGTGGTGTGTCTGGGCTGCACCTAGCCCTGAAGCTTTCAGCCTCATGGTGTGTCTGGGCTGCACCTAGCACTGAAGCTTTCAGCCTCATGGTGTGTCTGGGCTGCACCTAGCACTGAAGCTTTCAGCCTCATGGTGTGTCTGGGCTGCACCTAGCACTGAAGCTTTCAGCCTCATGGTGTGTCTGGGCTGCACCTAGCCCTGAAGCTTTCAGCCTTGTGGTGTGTCTGGGCTGCACCTAGCACTGAAGCTTTCAGCCTCATGGTGTGTCTGGGCTGCACCTAGCACTGAAGCTTTCAGCCTCGTGGTGTGTGTGGGCTGCACCTAGCACTGAAGCTTTCAGCCTCGTGGTGTGTCTGGGCTGCACCTAGCACTGAAGCTTTCAGCCTCATGGTGTGTCTGGGCTGCACCTAGCACTGAAGCTTTCAGCCTCGTGGTGTGTGTGGGCTGCACCTAGCACTGAAGCTTTCAGCCTCGTGGTGTGTCTGGGCTGCACCTAGCCCTGAAGCTTTCAGCCTCGTGGTGTGTCTGGGCTGCACCTAGCCCTGAAGCTTTCAGCCTCATGGTGTGTGTGGGCTGCACCTAGCCCTGAAGCTTTGAGCCTCATGGTGTGTGTGGGCTGCACCTAGCCCTGAAGCTTTGAGCCTCATGGTGTGTGTGGGCTGCACCTAACCCTGAAGCTTTCAGCCTCATGGTGTGTGTGGGCTGCACCTAGCCCTGAAGCTTTCAGCCTCATGGTGTGATGGCTCAATAATCAGTAGGTATTGAGAGTGTGTATCTAACCTTGCAGGGCAGCTTTCTGAATGGTGAAGATGTGAAAAAAAACTGGAAAACACGGAAATGATGGCAAAACAAAATTGCTATGCTACTTCTATGTCGCTATTGTTTCTTAACAATGCATAATTCAAAAGTTTGGGGATGTCACCTCCAATAGGTGATAAATTGAGGCTCGTTTTCCATTTATCACCCCTAATGGTGCAACTTTTAGACAAATACAAAGTACCGGTATTTATTTTTCCATAACAACAATTCGCCATTAAAAAGCCTAGCATACACAGGAGTCAGGACGGGCAATGTTGGTTAAGTCACACCTCCTGACATTTTTCTTTTTTTCTCACACCCCTTTGCAGACTCGCCGCCTCTTGTTGAGAAGCGAACGCAGCCAGAGAGCCCTATCTTGAAGCACAAGAGGAACTTCAAGATCTGGTTCAGTCCCCGCAGCCGCAAGGTACGCTGCATGGTGGAGAAACCTTCGGAGGTCGCCGTACCAGGCAGCGGGTCTTCCGGAGAGACGGCCTCAGCACAGCCAGGCACCATTACGGCTCAATGCGAAGACCTGTCAGTCTTCAACTTCAGCTCCCAAGACTCTGGCTCCTCCAACCCTGAAACGTGCAACACTGACAACAGAAGCGGAAAGAAGAGGTCGGCCAAAAATGCTGCCAACAGAAAGCCAGCGGTGCGCAGAGCTCGTCAGGCGACACGCAAACAGACCAAGCAGAAGATGAAGAAGAACCACCTGCAGGCCATCAACCAGCAGTGGGCGATCAACGAGGGGGAAGAAGTCCTGAGGGAAGGGGAGCAGGCCTGTGTAGAGGGGGAACGGAGGTCTAGTAAAAGGGTGTCTTTTCTAAGCCCCAGTGCCTCTTCTGAGGAGCCTCAGCCTAAAGGGCCACAGGGGAAACCCAGTGTTCCCAGTCACAGCAGGAGCATCCTTAGAGGGAGGCTGTCTGGATCTGGAAGCAGCATCACTTTCCCGGAGGACCAAGCCCAGCCTGGTCATAGCATGCTGGCCAGCCCCTTTGAGCGTGACACTCAGTTTGCGAATGATCCGAAACCAAGCGAGCGTACCGACAACCAGGAGGACAATGCATCTCCTTGTAAGCCAACCCCAAAAAGATCCAGAGACAATGAGAAGGAGGTCACCTCGCAGAGCACCCCAAAACGGCCCAGGGCGTCCCCTGGCCGGAGGAGACGGTCAGCAGGTGGGATGGCTCCGACCCTCCTGGATCCACCCTCTTTGGGCAGCCCCAAGCATGATAAGGGCTCCAAAAGCCCCAGAGCAGAGCGGGAAGACAGCCCCTCTTGCCCTGCCACTGCAGGGAGAAAATCCCCGCGTGTATCAGGCAGCCGACCCGCGTCGGGTAGCCCCGGCATCATGAAGAGGAACCACAAGGGAGAGACTCCTCTGCATCTCGCTGCTATAAAGGTTGAGAGGCACTAGAATCATTCACCTTATTCACTTCATAATTTCTGGACCAGATAATAGATAATAAGACAGCAATGATACAATGTAGCAATTCATATCACTGACACAGTGTGGTGTGCAGGGGGTGACTTTATCCACTGAGAATTTGGCAGCACATCAATAGTACAATAAAAACAATGGGAGGGAAGTGCTAACATGTGCCTTTTATGTTCTTTATATTTTGCTTTTCTTTGGCATCACCTCATACTTTTTATCATCTATTTTTATTGTACCTTTATCTCAGTCAATTCAGAACCAATTCTCATTTACAATGACGATCTGGCCAAGAGGCAGAAAGAAACAAGAGGCAAGTCTCGGTACAAAACATTAAAGCATAGATGCATCTAGTTATACAAGAATTAAAACATAATATATACAGTATATATACAACAAGAAACAATATATACTATTGAGTAGTGAGGGGAGGTTTGGGGCGCGGTGTGTCAGTGTGCATGCAGCTTAAATAGGCTTCTGTAAATCTCCTATGTCTCCCCCCGCCGATTCAACATATCAATCTTCAGATGATCAGACAGCCATTCTCCAGCTCCGCAAGAAGAACCCGTTTTATAGTAATCCCTGTAAACAGGCATAATCCCTCTCTGAATCCTAGACAAGGTAATCAATGGCCCACTGCTGAGCGTGATTGATAAGCAGTGGGGCTCTCGGGATCAGCACTGCTGAGCGTGATTGATAAGCAGCGGGGCTCTCTGTGCACTGGGATCAGCTGCCGTGTTTGAAGGGTTACGTTTGCAGGTCTGGAATCTTGATCGCCGTTCTGTTGTTCAGGTCTGGAATCTTGATCGCCGTTCTGTTGTTCTCTGTCTCGCAGGGAGATGTGGAGACTGCCAAGGAGCTGATGGACCAAGGCGCCGACCCCAACCTGAAGGATAATGCCGGGTGGACACCTCTGGTAAAGCACTAGAGACACACACACAACGGTTAGGCTAATACAACAAGTGATAAGATGATCAGATCTAATACACTATACTGTACATGTTTTGTTGTTGTGGAAACTACTCATAATGGGTCGTTTCAGAATCATTTATTCTGAAAGCATATAAAATGCCGTATAATATTATTTGGATGCAAATGTGAGGTAAGATTCTGATTCAAAGTTCAGGTTACATTTCGGATAGTAAAATCTTTTTTTTTTTTTTTTTTTTTTACGTGCCAGTGCCACTAACAGGTGTGGTTAAAGTCGAACTGAACCTGTTCGTCACGTGCATAATGAGTCCGTTTCAGACTGAAAACATAGTTTGTCTAAGATGACAGGTTGAGAGGCGGGTCATAGTATCATGTCGATGATTTTATTTGACAATTCTGGGGACTGGATTGGGCTTTGGCCAATCCTGGCGTGTTCCGCCTCCAAATCGAGTGGGATTCAGTGTGTTGCCGCGCTCCCCTCGGGACGAGCCTTTTGATGGGAGGAGTGGATGTCAGCGACCCACAGGCAGCCAGCTGCCTTCGTGTTGCCGAGCGGAGAGTGTAGCACGTCGGCCTGGAATCTCCGAGGTGCAACCCCTGACAACCAAGCTCTCAGATGCGCGCGCCATTATCGCTGCTGTAACGATACGATATCCCTGGAATGCGCGTTTTAACGAGCCAGTTACATTTCTTTGCATTCTTATTCTTAGAGATTATAGTTTTTGTTTTTTGTTCATGTTTCTAACAATTGGCCAAGTTAGTAGTTAGTTTATGGGATAGGAATTCTGCCAGATGAGAGGCACTAGGCGCCATTTTCTACTTCATTTGGAAGAGAAAATTATCCAGAAATGAAGATTTGATTGACAGCTGCATGTCGTGATATGATTGGTTGAAATGGGGTAGAAATTTGATAGTACTAGGTGACGTCAGCAAACTGTACATTACTGTTATCAATGAAATCTTGAAAAACGAACTTTTGATGTGAAAAAGTGTGAAAAACTAAAGAAAATAGATTGTTGTGATTTGTTTTGCATACATTATTATATAGGTGCACTGCATAGTGCATACCCAGGTATTTGAACTAAAAGAAAAGAAAAGTCATTCTTGGGTTCAGCTCGACTTTAAGGACCACGGGATAGGCAAGTATAAAAGCCCTATGCATAGTAATGTGCTTCATCAACAGGATAAGCACACTGCTAACTTTCAAAAGGGCAGAAGCTACATTGACAGATATTAAGTGGATTAGACTCAACAAGGGGGAGCTGGGGAGGAGGGTGTAAAACTACTTCTAAGTATACATACAGTAATATGAAAAGAAAATAATGGTGTGTTCCTAAATAGAAGAGTCCTGCATCCCATGCCACTGATGCAGAAAAGCTGTCCTGAGGTTGGACTGTGCAAAAGAGGTCTATGCACTGACAGATGAGAACTGGCATCACTCTTGCAGTCTTAGCTAATGTTTATGTATATATTTTTGATGGATTGATTGTCTTTTGGCGAGGGTTCCCATCAGTTCTGGTCGGGAAATACCTCGAGGCAACATATATTTAAACCTAAGACGACACATTAAAAACCTAGTCTCACTCATGAATGTCACATTATGCCCCCTTGCTCAAGTATTTCAACATAATGGAATCAGCTTCAGTGAACACATTAAGTATGTTCTTACCTGATTGTTGGGAGGCAAATAAGTCCAATGTTTTTTTTAGCGAACATTATGGCGGCAAGGTGTTTGCTGCATTGACGACCTGAGTCGGATGAAAATGAGTCTGATCAGAACAAAAGTGGCAGCCATTTTAGCTTCCTGATAATGCTGTCAGCTACCCAATTTATTTGATACGGGGCCACAGCGCAATTTTCTCTTTCCCAGATGAAATGCTCTCACACTGAACTTCAATGTCCTTGTTTTGTTCACAGCATAATCCTCCATGTCAAATTCAGCCCTGGCTCACGCCGCAATCATAAAGTGTAAAAAGGTTGCAGAACCCTCCCCAGAGCTACAGTATATCTCACTTGTGTTGCAGAACCCTCCCCAGAGCTACAGTATATCTCACTTGTGTTGCAGAACCCTCCCCAGAGCTACAGTATATCTCACTTGTGTTGCAGAACCCTCCCCAGAGCTACAGTATTATCTCACTTGTGTTCATTTTAGAATATGGTGACTCAAATACTCGAGTCTGCTCAGATGATTCAAATTGATAAGTTCTGTTCAGTGGGCAAACGCTAGGTGTCAGTGATGATGATGCGGAAGTGAAGTGAAAAGCTGTAGTTCCTCGAATGGCCACTTGGGGCAGTAGGCATTCCCCCATCCATTCCCCCCATGTTCAAATGCCCGACTTTGTAACCGGATTAAACATCTTTCCAGTCAGGGGCAAAACACTGTTTTGGTCTATATAGCTAATTTCACCTTTTCATAACAACTGTATTTTTTTATATAACTCGCCTGTTTGGAGTAAAATAGATGATAGAAAAGGGGGTGATTGACAGATCGCCTGTCCAGTGATCGCGCGATCATGGACCAATAGCAGGCGGAGCTGCGACTCTAGGAAACTCCGATCTCACGTGAGCTGCGCAACACATTCCCTCCCACTCTGCTGACGAAAAATCAAGATGGTGACGGCCAACAATTCAACTCCAAACGGGAGACCAAAATCAATGGGGTAGCTCTGTCCATATTTTTAGGTCAGTGGTTCTGCTCTACAAAACTAAAGGAAAAGAATGCTTTAGTTTGGAAGATCTGAGTGACATAATAACAAAACTACCTGTCAACTAGAGGTCGACCGATTAATCGGCCGGCCGATTAATTGGGGCCGATTATTGGCATTTTTAATTACCGTAATCGGCATCGGCCTGCAAAAAAAAAAATTTTTTTTTTTTTTTTTTTTTTTTTTTGGGCAGGCCAGGCCAGGCCAGGCCACCGGGCATTTGCCCGACGTGCCCGATTATGCAGTCCGCCACTGAATGTGAGTCTTCTCATGCACCCATGAGCCTACTGTAACGTTACGTTTCCTCAGTCACCACCATCTTCTGCAAACACACTTCTCCCATCAAATGACAGCAAATCTAAACAGTTACATTATTATTATTATTATTATTGTTAATGTATAGAACAGTGCATGAATGAGTTCTCTGACATACTGCTCTCTCGCTATAGCCTACCAGTCACTACTGAAATCTATACAGCATAACCCAATGTATTTTTCTATTTAATAAAAAGAATAATCAAAAACATGTTACTGTACTGGCTAAGATAACATCTTATATTAGATGTAGGCCTACAGTATAATGTTATATTCGATTTTCAATGTGCATGAATGGATAATGGAAATCTAGGCTACTAGATTTCTTAAAAAAAAAATACCAACAGAAGAATATTGCACATTTTTTGGGGGCGCTACCCACACGTTTAGCTGTGTGTTTCTCATTCCACGAATGCACAATCCTTACAAGTTGTACCCCGTTGTAAAGGTGACTAATCAGGCTTTCCAACTATATAAAATACAATACCAATTGGTATTATTAAAGGGGAGAAATAATCGAGCAAAATAACGTTTCCAAACTTTTTTTGAGGAGTTTATTTTAATCGTATTTTATCGAATGAAAAAAATAATAATAATCGGCATTATATATCGGCCATCGGCCGCCCTGCTCTCTAAAGATCGGCATCGGCATCGGCCATTGAAAAAGAAATATCGGTCGACCTCTACTGTCAACCTTGAATATTCACCCCAAGGAAACTGCACATTGCCACTAACACATTCGCATTACACAATGGTTCAAACTATTTTTGTGCTTTTATGCTGGAGATGTACTTGCTGACGTGTTCACATACGCACGATGCGCACGTGACGTGAATGCGAACGCATAGCCAAAGGCAAGTATATCTCCGGCCTTAGTGTTTTAAGATATACAGTAAGTGCTTGAGCTGTAGTATGTGAGTCAGGAATATACAGTAAGAACAAGGCCCATATTTTGAAGATTACAGATGCAAAGCACATGTGAGAGCTCCAGGATACACTAATGTCAGAACCTCGCTGCTGTTTTGTTCCAGCATGAGGCGTGTAATTTGGGCCACCAGGCAGTCATGGAGGTTCTGGTGTTGAGAGGGGCCCTGCTGAACACGCCGGGCTATGAGAACGACTCTCCGCTCCACGATGCGGTGAGGAACGGACACCTGGCCATCGCTAAGCTGCTGCTACAGCACGGAGCCTCGCAGAACGTCCTGTAGGTCACTAAAACCACTGTTCAATACTTCACATACCATCATCCCACTATTGGCTTTGTTTGCATGTTCTAATAAGGGGATCGATGGGGAACTCTTGTTGTAAATCTAGACTATGAAACACACAATATGAACGTCTTGTTGTGAATCGAAACGTTATCTCACTGATTAACTCACTGATTAACTCACTTTTTACAGTATACATCTGGACACTCACGACTGGCAGGCATGTAAATAGTAGGGCTGGGTATCGCCACTGACTTCCCGATACGATTCCGATACACAAGGTCCCAAGTCGATACGATTTCCGATACGATACGATACGATATCGATATTTTAGTTACAATATCAGTTTTGCTTTGATAATGGAAGAGATTCTCAAAGAACTAATGCTGTAAATTGTACAAGGAACCCTCTAACCTGGTGCATTATTAAAAAATATTAATATTTATATTAAGAATTGACCATAAAGCAAGCAGTTACATCATGTAATTCGTTTTTATTTAAACATGACCAACATAGTCATTCAACATCTTATCTTTCTTTACAGTCTTCTCTCTCTTTCTTTACAGTCTTCTGTGAGAAGCCAAACAAATTTAGATTTCCACTATACAACAGAATCATTGAACAGCAGCATGTTGTAAACACTGTTTCATAAAGTATAAATGCTTTGTAAATAAAATAAAATAAAATACAGCTCATGAACATTTCCAGTTCACAAACATTATAGTGCAGATTTGAGGTCTGTACACCTGGCTCATGGTGCAGGTATACATGGTGCATGCACAATGCACAGCCTACAGTATTTATGTTTTTGTTTCAACTACAAACATAAATAAACGTCAACTTGAAACTATGTTTCAACTACCACACAGCCTATAATATTAGAGCCTGTTTTTTTTGTTTTTTTGTTGTTGTAAAATGCATTTTAAAAGATCGATACTGGGATTTATGTATCGATACTTGTTCCTTCACATGAATATCGATTCAATATCGATATATCGATTTTTTTAACCCAGCCCTAGTAAATAGCGCTGAAGTTTTCACTTATTTCATTCATTCATTCATTCTTTTGAAGCTATATAATAATGCTGTTTGCCGGCCCGCCCCTTCAATAAATTCTGTCAGTGCCTCAGCTGTCATTTTAGCAGGCATTCAGCCCTTCATCAGTCAGAACCAGGCTTAGTTTGCCCTGCTGTCTGGAGGTGCAGTTGCTAGATGGATAGCTGGAAGAACACTGAGGGACACTGATTATTTGTGGGCGTTCAGCTGATGCCATCTCAGCGTTCTTGGCCTTGGGGAGGCATGGCGGATGCATGGCAGGACGTCCATGAGGAAGGACTGGATGGTGGTTAATCAGTGTGATCAATAGAACAGTCAGTCTCGGCCAACATGCCGGACATTTGCCTTTGCCATCTTTTTACACCCATCACCCTCTTCTAGGGCTGAGGGATATGGACCAAAAAAATCATATCCATATTTTTATGCTGAATGGCATGACCCATCCCACTGCTAGTGACGTCCCTGGGACTGGGGTGCTAGAACCAGTCTTAACAAGTGCCTACATTTTGGGGGGAAGGGGGTAGGTAGACAAACAAACAAACAAATATCCAAATCCCAAATTGGAAAACAGAATACCTCGCCTTATCACCATATTACGATATTCAAAATCTAAATTGATCCAATATATTATATACTGCTCAGCCCCACTTTGATGGCTGGCTGGATCTCAGCAGCTATGGCTAGCGACAACACATTTACCCCTCTTTACCTTGCTACTCATCTGCAAGGCAAAAGGGAGACAGCGACTGAGACAGTCTGTCATGATGCACAAGATGAATGCATCCTTCCTCGTCACGCACAGTCGATGAACCCCTCCTCTTCTCACACACACACACACACACACACACACACACACACACACACACACACGGCACACTGGACTTCTTTCTTACAGTCACATCACAAATTGTTTCCCTGAAGGCTGAGTTGGTGTGAGAGACAAAGCTAGAGATCTATGGAGATCTGCCTAATTGATTGGCACACAGCACAGGGTCTGAAATCTGAAGTCTTTCAGATCTTCTGTGTGTGTGTGTGTGTGTGTGTTTGAATGATTTCACATGATTTGCTTATCGTCTTAGCCCTGTCCTCTAAATGGGTGATGGCCAGCACAGCTCTATGAAAATCTGCATTGGTGGGCAGCTTATTGGGAATGTAAAAGGAAGTCTTTCAACAGACAAACTACTAAGTGACTACTGATGAGTTTTATACAATCGACCATTCCGACTGATCTCAGAAAATACAATTTAGAAGCATTTTCTGGGAAGGCTACCCAGCAGGGCTCATGACTGCAATCATGGAAGCCTATATATTGACTGTGCAGAGGAAGCGTGTGCAGCCTCCACAGATGCCTGTGCAGCGTCACTCAGGGGTTTGGGTCTGGCAGGGCCTCAACATCCCCTGCCGTGAAAGGGGGTCAACGCATGTAATCATCCACGAGTCAAGCGGTTTATCCAACAACCAGAGACTCTGCTGACCAACATGAAGAAAGCCTCCTAAGGTTCGGAGTATCAAGCTGGGCTGATAAACAGCGGGCGCGCGATACGGATTCTATGAGGAGGTTGAAGGAGACCTCTTACCTACACTAGATATCATCTTAGATTTTGGATATCGTATATGGCATTAAGTGCTGTCTTTTCCTGGTTTTAAAGCCTGCATTTCAGTAAAATTATGTAATTTTTTGAACTTACCAGACTCAGACTGTTCTAGCTGTTGTATCATTTGTTTTTACCCACTTAATCATTATATCCACATTACTGGTGATTATTTATCAAAATAATCATTGTGTAAATATTTTGTGAAATCACCACTAGTCAGGGAAGGAAACCTTGTCTTTGCATTTAATTTGGATCACAGCCTTGTTTTATTAAAAGTGCTTGTGACATGTCACATGTGGCTTTGACTTACAACTGAACATTTGGCCCACTTTGTAGACAATACCAAGATATTATTGTGTATCGCCATTCAACCTAAAAATACCGATATGGTTTTTGGTCCATATCATGCAGCCATAGTACATAAGCAGAGTTGTGGGAGACGGAGTGTCTGTGACTTTGCCTCCCACACTCAATTTTCCACGCTCTGAATTTTCTTTACATATTCTGCTGGCGTGCAGCTGCATCGACCAAAATGATTCCTTTCCCTCAGAAAGCGCGCGTGTGTGTGTGTGTGCCGAGGCCTTTTGATGTTTGTTTGTGTATATTTGTGTATGCGAGGCGGGGGGTGTGAATCCAAATGAAATATTTTATGGACCAGTGGACCTATTAATTGTCCCCCAGGTGTTATCTTTGCTGACGCCTAATCTTTTAGAGACAACCTGCTGGGCTTGGTTCTTCTTCTCCACCCCATCCTCCTTTCCCCCCCATGCTATGCTATGCTTTCTTTTTCATTCGTTCTCTTCTCTCCCTCTGTCCTCAAGGTGACCTCAGTCATGCCTCCTGCAGTTCGCTCAAACTTGAGGGAACATGCTTACCTTTTGGCAGATAGCTGTTTGATCAGTGTACTTTTCGGTGGCAGAAGGATTGGTCGCAGTCTCATGATAAAAGGAGGTTTAGTGCTAAAATGCATTTCTTCAATGTGGGGAAGTGAAGCCATGTGATTTACGGGTTTTCCTGCCAGTTCACTGTGTCAGTGTAGCAGCTCCCAGATTTCTCTGCCATCATGCACATATAGGACCATGACTTATGGATGAAGTAGAGTGGACACTTCAGCACATCCTCATATCAAACAATAATTTTTTATACCTTATTGGAAGAGCATGACAGATGAGGGCAGACAGTTTCACAGGCCTAGGCTGACAGATGGTGCAGAGATGTGGGACTACGACACACAATACCATGACGTGATGTCTTAAAGGAGAATTTCGGTTTTTTACACCACGGTCCTCGTTTCCAGGTTAAAATATGATGTTTTACTCACCGAAATAGTTTGGCTTCATTCGGATGCCCACGGAAGATTTTGAGCTCCGAGTAGTCTCCTCAAACAGGCTATAATGAGAGCCTGCGGCCAGCGTGGGGCATGATGGACGGGAGTGCACGCGCTCTCTAAATGACACTTTTTCTGTCAGATCACGGTTCATTATGGTTGTAAATATAATTATTTAGCTAGAAGCTAAGCTAACAACAACACAGCAGTCAGCATTGATCTGCCCCGGATGGGGTTACAGTGCCCATCTTCCCCCTCTGTGAAACCTTCTTCAGAGAAACCGCAGAAGGGGGAAGATACGCACTGTAACCCCATCCGGGGCAGATCAACGCTGACTGCTGTGTTGTTGTTAGCTTAGCTTCTAGCTATTAGCTAAATAATTATATTTACAACCATAATGAACTGTGATCTGACAGAAAAAGTGTCATTTAGAGAGCGCGTGCACTCCCGTCCATCTTGCCCCACGCTGGCCGCAGGCTCTCGTTATAGCCTGTTTGAGGAGACTACTCGGAGCTCAAAATCTTCCGTGGGCATCCGAATGAAGCCAAACTATTTCGGTGAGTAAAACATCATATTTTAACCTGGAAATGAGGACCGTGGTGTAAAAAACCGAAATTCTCCTTTAAGGCTGAATTATGCTCACCCTGCCATGAAGGGCGTGGGGGTGGAGCGAGGGGCGGGCGCGTCAAATTACGTAAATTTGTTGGGCGTGGTTATTCGCTAGCTCCGTCGGGCGCTCGCGTTGCGCCTGATTTTTTTTCTAACAGCGCGAGCTTCTCTCCAAACATGGCCGCTTTCAAGCCACTGAACCCTGAACACTGAGCTGTGTTTTCGCCACATTTCTTGACCCATGTGGTAGGCTATAAACTTAGATTTGCAACTGTTCGTTTTTAGTCATTTCACCAAGTAAATGTGTTGTGTTGAGAGCATTATTGAGAGAGATTAAAAGCAGCACAGAGTAGTAGGCTATCAGGGCTGAGAAGTAAAAACGGCTTTCAGTAAAAACAAGTTTGGTGAGTCCTTCATGTGCTGATGTGCGGTCGTTTGAGAGTGAAAGCGCACTTAGTACTGCACAGCGTTTCATTGCGACTTTTCACGGGCTGTTCTCCCCATTGTACAATACATGCTGATCACTTTCTGAGTATAATGGCATCAGCCCCAGCGCGAGGTCTACACGGTGACTCACGGAGACTCACGGGGCCCCACCCCCACAGAGCTTTGCTCGAGTATAAGAGCACCTTTATCAGTTTGCACATTTGGCTGTCCCCACTCCCTGTCAGCAGACATCACCAGCAAGTTATCTGCACCCCACAAAAGCTGTTTCACTGCTGTTTTTGAAATGTAGAGAAACTCACTTTTTCCTGACAGGAATCTGTACGGAAAGCGGCCTGCAGACTACGCTGTGAGCCTGGAGATGCAGGAGATCTTCCAAGCAGCCACAGAAGGACCCCACCCTGCTAGTACACCCGTCAGCCCTTCAGCCAGCATCTCTGTGGTATGTTTCGTTTGCACTGGAGGAAATCTGGGCCTATTGTAGCAGGAGCTGGAGCCGAAACTAAATGATCCTTGCTTTCATAAACTAATCCCTCTAACCTTTCAGTTTGAATGTTGCAGTATTCTTGCATTATAGATGTGTTCTTGCGTCCTGTTCCCAGATGAGCGACAGTGTGAGGAGTGATGCGCCGGCAGTGTTTCTGGCCAGCAAGCTGTCTCGGCCCCAACAGCAGCAACTGGCCAAACTGGGCCACCTACTTGGAGTGAAGAGGGCCGAAGCCTTTTCTGGCTCAGGTATACTGTTTTGGCTGAGTCAAACCCGGAGTTGAGTTGACACTGTTCTGGACCTGCATATCCCAAATTCTTTTCTTTTTCACCCTTGTTTTCCCCTTGCAAATCAGCACACTTCTCGTGTTTTTTTGTGAGAAAATGTTTTGTTTGAAGAGCAGACAGACTCGTTGGAGATTCCTCCTGTTGAAAGATCTTGTAAAGTGTGACCCCCTGTGGCAGCTCAGTCATGTACTGTAGTTGGCAAAGATCTGACGACCTCGAAAGTCATGTAGTCTGTCCGAGCTAATAATGATGGGATTGCTATTTGAATGCCCATTTTCCCCCACTGAACCAAGCTCTATAGATCAGTGGTTCTCAAATGGGGGTCCGGGGACCCCCAGGGGTCCGTGGCACTTTGCCAGGGGGTCCACAAAAGGTTTTCAGGAAAATAAAAATAAAAACTTTTTTGTGTGTGCAAAAGCTTTCATAGTTCCACGAAATTATGTTATGTTTTAAATCTAAAATGGTTTGTGGATTACATTTTAATCTACCAAACCTTTCAATTTAAAAGGCAAGCACGTTACCGTGGAAACAATTAAGCTTAGCCCAAAATCACAAATCAGAATGAGGGGGTCCCCGGTATATTTTCTATCTTGTAAGGGGTCCTTGGCTGAAAAACATTTGAGAACCTCTGCTATAGATTGTATTACCTCCAACAGACCCTTTTGTATTCTATAGCTGCTTAACCCATTGATACCTGATGCAGCATTTGTGTGTGTATCCCTTTAAGACAGCGAACCGCGTCATATACACGCAAATGCTGCATCAGGTATCAATGGGTTAAGCAGGATCACTCATCAAGCCTCAACAGTAACTAGCAAGTACTTTTAGAGCGGTATCATGCTGATGTAGTAGCAAAGAGCAGCTCCTTCACTGTTGCCTAGTGGGAGGGAGAACAGCACAGTGCAAAAGTAATTGAAGCGATTCCTCATAAACTGTTTGGAACGACTGTCAGTGATGAATAAACACTAATGGAAAATAGACGTGTTTTTCACCAGGCTCCAAAGTCTGACCAGAGGGGACAGAAGCTGATGCTTTCAGAGAGCCGTTCACATTTTGAACTAAAGGCGAGACAAATCCGCACTCAACACGCCACGTAAGAATTTCTTGCCCTGGAGATATAATTACGGTCATTTCGCACTTGTCAGCCACCATGGCTTGTTGACTGAAGAGGCAATAAGCCTGTATTTAATTTTTGATTAAGTTATAATTCTGCAGCCGCTTGTCTGTTTCTTAGCCTTGTTTCGGTACAAGAAGAACTTTAATAGTGTTTCATTTGCTCTCCTATAGTTTTTCCTCCTGAAAAAAAAGGTAACTTTAGGGATCTACATCTTTTTTTGTATCAAAGGAGGGATATTCAATTTATATTCGCCTCCTCCAGGGGATTAGATATTGAAGGCACCGACTGATTGCTTGTGCTAGTGTTTCAAAGGGAGGTAATATGCATGCAATTTTCAGACACCTTTCTTGGTAATATTCTATATCCGGAACTTAGGAGTTTTGAGAACCCCCCAGCCAAAACCCCCTTTTTTTTCTCTTTTTTTTCAGATCTCATGCATTAAATACAATGTCACACACATGCACAAATGACATCACTGGTCCACAGCTTGAATCAAATCAGCTTGCGATAATATGTATGAGATCATATGTGTGAGATTAAATTCCGGACTATAAGCCGCGGCTTTTTTCCCGTTTTTTGGCCTTTTTTGCCCCCTGCGGCTTATATAACGGTGCGGCTTATCTATGGATTTTTCCAGCAAACGGCCACTCGGGAACCTCCAAAATCTATGGATGTTGGTATGAGGCAGAACGAGAGCAAGACAGACATTATGAGAGCGAGACCCTGATTGGATGATGTTGCAAAAAATGTGCCTCGCGACCTGATTGGAGCACTGTGCCACTACTCTCTCTCAGCCACTACGGTAAAACACCCTCCCTCGCTCCGGGGGGAAAAAGGCAGCGATTGAGCCTGAAAGACAGTCTGAATGAAATTGAATGTAACATTCCCAATTCTATGTATTACATTCTAAAAAACTAACAGCAACATTTTGGAAGGCTAAGCCACACAACTAGCTCGTTGTAATCTAACATCATGCTTCAAAAGATGGAGAACTGGCTGTGTTACGACGATGGCGGCGATTGAGCCTGAAAGCCATGTCTGAGACAGTAGCGAGACAGGAACAACAACAACAGCAGCAGCAGCAAAGGATCATGCACAAACCCGAGACGAAAGGGACTGTCCATCAGGGCGCGGACGACTGTGTCAGCAACTCCCTCCCGACTACCAGGAGAAAATTACAAACTTCGGCGAATTCACACAAAGAAAGATCAAGGAATATTCCATCGGACCGGAGCAGATCATAAATATGGATGAAGTGCCTTTGACGTTCGACCTGCCTCTCACTAGGACTGTTAACAAGAAAGGTGAATCGTCCATCACGTTGAGAACCACAGGTCACGAGAGAACGAATTTCACTTGTGTTCTTGGCTGCACAGCATCTGGAGTAAAGCTCCCGCCGATGGTGATTTTTAAGCATCTCACAATGTGTGATTTTGTCTGGGGATTAGTGACCTGACTTTTGTTTTGTTGAAATGTTAATAAATGGGAGCTTCCCCAAACAGCCATCTCTTTCCCGACAATCCCCTCTGTGCACGAAGCCTTACATATGGTAATTAAACATCAAAACACCCGCGGCTTATAGACCGGTGCGGCTTATATATGTAAAAAACAGTCAACTCTGCAGGTGCGGCTTATACACCGGTGCGCCTTATAGTCCGGAATTTACGGTATTTGCAAAATAAATCAGCCTTGGTTTTCGGTGAAGTTTTCCTTTAAGACATCTCAGGCTGTTCATCATCTGTTTTTTAAATGGATGGTCCATCCACTGAATGTTCTCAAAATGTACCTCCTGTACTTCTTGACACTAAAAGTAACAGGAACATTTTGAGGTTATTATGCAGTGATTTTCTTTGTCTGGCCCACTTGAGACCAAATTGGGTTGCATGTGGCCTGTGAACTAAAATTAGTTTGACACCCCTGACAGGAACGGTCAACATGGACCAAGACTCCACTATATATTAATAACAGTATAAACTCCCAAAACCTTCCACCCCACATTTGCCTCAAAGGTCGCCAATACTTTTCTGGAATTTCTTGTACAACGCTAGCTTAGTCACATGCACAGTGCAACTGATACACAACTGTACACAACCAGAATGGCAACTCCTTTGTATATTTCCAGTATGCCTATGATCCAGTGGCTTCTGTCTGTCTGTCTGTCTTCTTCCTCCAGTGAGCCATGTAGTTGTGCCAGACGGACCCATGCCCACCACTCCCTCCACCCTCCTGGGCATCCTGGCTGGCTGCTGGGTCCTCAGATACAGCTGTAAGTATGGGCTGAAGTGTCGATTTGGGTGGTTTTCTGTCTATGCAAATTTAGGTAGCATGTCAAACAGACTACGTTCCCGCTGCAGTCTCACTCGGATTGTACCCAAAATCTATTTGAACAGTGAGTGTATGCATTGATAGCATGGGGATGAACCCTGTACCTCAACACATTGCATTTAAGCTTCAAAGAACTGCTAACCTTGAATCTAATCGTATTGGTCCTTGGAGTTAGGAATATCACAGGCTTTTGACGAAAGGGAGTGTGAGGGAGTTACACAATTAATGATACATTCTCTGGTGAGTTAAGGATGTATCTTTATACAGAAAGATTCTTCATACACATCATCGCAATCACATTTGAAGAGCTCTGTTCCAAAATGCTATATATTATTAAATCATTACCTTTTAACATTCAATATCTCTAAAATACAGTGGACCTCTTCTCTAAAAATAGTGAGTGAGTGTGAGAGTGTTAGAGATGCAATAGCAGAGTCAGATTCACTTTCAATATTGTGAGTACATGGCAGGATGCTCCAGCAGAAACTTCTTCCGAGTTTTGAGTGCAGAAAATCAACTTAGAAGGCACGGTATCTGCACATGGTATACTGTAACTCCAGAAACACAGTCTTTGGAACCAGCTTAGGGCTATATACAGTATGATGCCATCTGAGAGAGTAGGCTATGTTTGGTTCAATATCCAATTTACACTGTTTGCATTCCTCTCACTTTATTCTTTGCTGCAATGCAGGCCGTAACAATGTGTGAAAATGTCATGGGAGTTTTAAGCAGATGCTTCTGTCTTCAATTCTCATTTGAGGGAAATCTTCCTTTTTATATGTTTAATTCTTCACAATAATGTTTTTTCAACTTATTCCACATATTGATTGAGTTCAGTGGTGGTTATTTTGCTCTTTTCTTTCATCCCTTTCTGAACTGAGAACCGACAATGCAGGGGGAAATATTTTTAGTCTATTCAAATATTCTCATAGAAAGTCAAAGAAAGGTCAGATCTTTGCAGTGCTGTAGTCCTTGAGTGGAAACTGACGTGACAATTCATGCTTATTACTACTCGGTATATTGGAGGCATATGGCTTCTAGCTTGAAATAGAATACTCTTTTTTTGGACATATAGACATATTTGTTTACAGCTACTGTTATAGCTTTACCTGGCTACTTTATGAAATCTGAAAACTATTTTTGTCTATTCACAGGTGTCTTGAATAGACAAGACACCCCCCCCCCCCGGACACACACACACACACTATACACTACACACTTCATTCACTGTGCCCCTTTACAAAATGTCTGTGGTCTCCAGCAGCATTAGACCACCTGACCATCCAAACCTACAGCGCCGAATGTTTTATGAAAAGCCTCAGATCTCAACAAGTGTTTTCGGTGTCGTCCTAAGTGCGTTTTCATTGTTCAAGATTTCCTGAAAGAGCTGCAGCAAAACATGTAAACACTTGTTGGATGTCTGGATCAATGGGCTACATAGACGTGATGCTGTGATATGCTTTTAACCTGCCCATAAGCCTCCCGCAACCTTTATGCTTGAGTGGTTGGCCAGTGGGCACGTCTGTAAAGGGGAGACTCATTGGACTCATAGAATCCATTCTCATTCAGATATCTTGAGGTGAGAGCGGTCAGGGGTCCCGTTTGAAATTGACCATGCTGGTTTTTCAAAACGCATTATTTAGCCCCCTTCTGACAAGGTAGCATGGCATTGTTGGTCCCAATGGATGCTGTGGGTCTTACAGTTTCATACCCTATAAGTATCTTCACTCTAGATTTAAGAATGAGCCCACTAGAGCTAGAGTAATTGGCGACATTTTTGTGGACGGGTCACCAAAAACGGGGACTGTCCCTGAAAATCGGGGACGTTTGGACACCTTAAGTCAGAGACAAATCCGCCACCTCTCATCCGCTGCACTGTTCCACGTGAAGTTGAGCTTTGTTTGAATTGAGGACAATCCGCTCTGTTCTCGCTTAACTTTTCATTGTCCGTAACACACCGTGTCCTCTAAGTCAATTTTGCAACAGTCAATTTTCAGGTAAATAGTTTGTGCCTGCTGCTGTGTGCACATAGACCTGCTTAAGGCTGTTATGCTCTACGCTAAATACGGATACGGACGGAGCCTTCTGTCCGTACTCTGCATTGATTTTGTGCGTAATTGTGCACATTTTCTGAACGCTTGCAGATATTGACAGAACGGAGCAGTACCACACACACTTTTGACTCTACTGCCCTCTAGAGGGCAGTAGAGAGTATGTGGGCAGTGACGTATTGATTTCCATATGAAAATGGAGCATAAATGAGCCTTTACTGTCAGACAGCCAAATAAGAGTGGGTGGGTGGAGGGGGGGAACCTGTGGGAATCGATGTGCTTCAAGGCTTAAAAATTGGAAGCACTGGAAAGATGGCAAAGACTTCCTCTCTTGTTCGATTCGTGCCAAGTCGAATTTATACGCGAAACTTTAGCTGTTCCCAGCCAGTCTCCCTGGCATCCTTGAACCAAGTTTTCTCGGCAATCCGATATTCAGCAGCAGACTGCTTCAGGAGAAGTAAAAAGGTTCTTTGCTGTCAAAGAGTTGTCTGGCACCTTGGTGTGCCCTTGACTGGTGTATCCGTCAAGAGTGAAATGCCGCGCACGCCTCTGTCTGCCGCTGTCTCCACCAGTAAGCCATTTTATAAGACTGACTATGTGTTTATGTGTGCAGTGCACTTGTGCCACTGTATGGATTGTAGGATAATTTGTATGTCTGGAGTCTGGACCATATTCAGCTTCTCCCACTCTCTTCTCTCCACGCCAACTGAACACTAGACAGCTTGTCAACCTCTTGACAAGATACTGTGGCATCTGTCGTTGTGCACTCTCAGGGCGTTTTCACATGGTCATAGTCCAGTGGTTCCCAACCTTAGGGTCGTGACCCTAAGTGGGGTCGCCTGGAATTCAAATTGGGTCGCCTGATTTTATTTTATTTTATATATTTTTTACACCACACACAATTTAATACTAGTACCGAAGATGATTAGGGTTACTTGCGTTTTTTTGTTGTTGTTTTTTTTAAAGTTCTAGTTAAGTTCTAGTTTAGTTCTATGGCGATGAGTGGTAATTGCAGGTGACATCCAAACAGCGTTGCATTATGTGACAATTACTAATGTCACATAATGCCACTAGGTTAAAAGGCTCTCAATAAAGGATTTATTAAACATGGGGACGATGGTCTAGACCAGTGGTTCCCAACCTTTAGTAGGGCTGGGCAATTAACCCAAAATGTATCAAAACCGACATTTAGAACCTATAACCGACTGAATCTTGCTCATGTCAATTAATTAATTAAATTAATTAATGTTAATTCAGTGAATACTTTCCCCCGCGCGTGCGCTCATGAACTGTCCCCTTAAAAATATATGTCGTGTTCAGTCACGTGCTTTCACCCCGTCCAACTAACACTAGTCTGCGTTCAGGCGTTCACTCAAAGGGAAGCCGTCGGCATGGAGGATGACATGGGCGAAAACACTGACAAACTGTACAATACAGAGTACAGACCTTGTCAAAGAACTGAGTGCAGTTTTTTTAAGCAAATAAATAAATAATCGTTCATTAACACATTCACTGCCAGCTGTTTTCTTTTTACTGTAGGTAGCTTCTGCCAGAGGGGTTTTTTGAGGATTCTGGCTCATCTTTCAAGACCTGAGGATTCTTTTCTGCTAAGATTTTGTGAACACAAAATATCTAAAAAGAACTAATAGAATGTGTGCTTTCTCTGTCTAAAAGAGTTAGTTTGTAGAGTTAGTAGTTATGTAGGCATTAGCACTTGAATACAGCATGGTTTCAGCGTCTGAAAATTTATTCTGAGATAAACGGCTTTTTGTGAAATTCGATAGAACAGTCACTTTAACCATTCATTTTTGGCATCAGTAAGACGTCAGACATCTAAACAATAGTTTTGAACAGTAATTTCCTCCATAACAGCAGGAAACACCCCTCTCCTTCAAACTCCTCCCTCCGTGTGTGTTCTTCTTGGCTGCAGCGGGCGTGTCACAAGCTCGTTTCTGTTGCTGCTGTAACCTCGCGTCACCAGGCTCACTGCTTTGCTGGTGCTGTGCCTGTCTGCTGGCGGCCGCTGGGCAAGTCTGGATGGGCTCGCTGTTTCTTGGAGTTTCGGTTGAGAGCTTTGATGAAGCTTTTGCGATTCTGGTCTTATTTATGCTGCGTGTTTCAAAGTGTGTTCCACCCGTAATCTATTATGCAAATTTGCAATCCCTCACCGCCAGCAATCAGCGCGAAAACGAAAGCGTTTTCGCCAATCCATTCTACAGTATGAGAATGGTTTCATCGCGCGTTCCCCTGCAGTTTTGGCTCTGCTTTTTCTAGTCTGGGAGAGCACTGTCGCCACTTAGTGGGTCGGTGGAATGGGTTGTACACGTTCGGTGGCTCCAATATTTATATAAGAGATGTAAGAGGGTTAGATGCACATCCCACGGTCAAAAAAAATTTTTTTTTTTGACGTATTAACACGTTCACTGCCAATGGCGAGTTGACTCATCAAAAAAAATCCAACGGTTGACTGCCAATGACGAGTTGAGACGTCAAAAAAAAAATTTTTTTTTTTTTTGACGGTGCTACGTGGATCAATGCCCCCCACGTCTCCTATAAAAATATTGGAGCCACCGAACGTGTACAACCCATTCCACCGACCCACTAAGTGGCGACAGTGCTCTCCATTCTAGAGGAAGGCAAGCAAAAAGCAGTGTGAGGAAGCCATTCTCATGAAAATGGATTGGCGAAAACGCTTTCGCGCTTGGGAGCTGGCGGTGGGGTTTTGCAAATTTGCATAATAGATTACGGGTGGAACACACTTTGAAACACGCAGCATAAATAAGACCAGAATCGCAAAAGCTTCATCAAAGCTCTCAGAACCCCAAGAAACGAGCGAGTCCATCCAGACTTGCCCAGCGGCCGCCAGCAGACAGGCACAGCAGCAGCAAAGCAGTGAGCCTGGTGACGCGAGGTTACAGCAGCAACAGAAACGAGCTTGTGACACGCCCGCTGCAGCCAAGAAGAACACACACGGAGGGAGGAGTTTGAAGGAGAGGGGTGTTTCCTGCTGTTATGGAGGAAATTACTGTTCAAAACTATTGTTTAGATGTCTGACGTCTTACTGATGCCAAAAATGAATGGTTAAAGTGACTGTTCTATCGAATTTCACAAAAAGCCGTTTATCTCAGAATAAATTTTCAGACGCTGAAACCATGCTGTATTCAACTGCTAATGCTTACATAACTACTAACTCTACAAACTAACTATTTTAGACAGAGAAAGCACAGATTCTATTAGTTCTTTTGAGATATTGTGTGTTCACAAAATCCTAACAGAAACGAATCCTCGGCTCTTGAAAGATGAGCCAGAATCCTCAAAAAAACCCTCTGGCAGAAGCTAACTACAGTATTGAAAAACGGCTGGCAGTGAATGTGTTAACACGTCATTGGCAGTCAACCGTTGGATTTTTTTTGACGTATTAACACGTCATTGGCAGTGAACATGTTAATCGTAATCGAGGAAAAGGTTTGAAATAATCGTAATATTGATTTGAAGTCATATCGCCCAGCCC
>NC_139627.1:23029102-23224102 GCF_964638095.1 Poromitra crassiceps | reverse complement strand
TGGTCACTAGCACCAGCGTTAAGCTGCAGGTTTCTGGCCCTGTGCCTCTAGAGGTCTTCTACACTGGCCATCTCCCAAGATGCCATTTTCAATGGGATTAGTCAGGGATGCACCTAATTGCTATTGATTGCTGCATGCTGCATAAAATTGCTTCCCCCTTCCCGTCCATGGGGGGGAGGCAATTAGCAGTGCAGACAGGGTAGAAGCCCAGACGGACTGGTAATGAAATGGAATGGAGGAATGAACCTGTGAGTAATGCCCTGTAACTCACTGAGCAGTACAGGACCCAGAGGCACTAGTCTTCTCTCACTGTCTCTCTTTGCCTCACGCAGCACTAGTAAGCCAGGCAAAATAGCTTTATCTTCTTTGGTGAGCTCTGCTTGTTGGAAGCTTACATGGGAATTATTTGACAGGGTCAGCTTCGATGTCTCGGAGTGTGAGTATTTTGTTTTTTTGCTTCTATGGTTTGTGTGATGTAGGGAGCAGGTCTGGACTCGGGGAGATTTGTTTGGCAGCATCCTCTGAGCTACACTGGAGTGAACGCGCTGTCTGGCCGTGCATTTAGATGCTGGGAAGTGCTGTGCTTGTCAGCAGTAAGGAAATGCACATGTGTGCAGTATTTGTTATCGGTGTGTTTTCATGCAGTCTTGAGTGACCTGGAGGGCAGGAGATGTCATAGCACTCCTGTGTGAATAAAAAGATTGGCATAAAAGAAAGAAAGACACACTCACTTTTGCTGAATAACACTTCTTTTTAAGTCTATTTAACAAAATAGTTTTTGTCTCCATAAATAATACACATTTTCGCATAGGTTTTTTCCCTCCATCTTAGATTTCAGAATACACATTATACGTTGGAAGATATTTACATAATATGAACGACATAAGGAGCACCCAGGGCTGTTTCACTTTCAAACTTGGAATTGAACCCCCCTGTATGGCCTAGCATACAGTTGGTTTCTCAAATAAACCATCAATCAATTTTAAATATAGATTCAAATTGTACTAGACATAGAAATAATACTATCCCACAATTTCCTAGAGAACAGACCCTTGGTGCCCAAAAAGTAATACAATTGATTGTATAATAACAGTGTTTCACTCTTCTTATTCCAGATAGTACTCTGTTGGTTTTCAGGCACACTTTATGTAACAGTTTTGTTATTAAAAAAAAAAGAACAATCTTTCATAGCTTCCAGCTACAGTAAGTCGGTGTCTCGTGGAAAGAGAAAATGGAACACCTTTTACAAAATGCCCATGTACAAGCCTGTGTGGTTGGAATGGGTGGGAGGACAGATGGATGGGGTCATTTGCACAGACATTCGGGGGACAGACAGAAAAGACTCAATTTCAATGAACAAAGACTGACTGACCTATCCTTATCTGTCGTGTGCCCAGGTTTGCCCAGCCACTATCACCTAGCCGGAGGCTCTATGTTGGCTGCGTTTGCACAGGAAAGGAAAACCCGATTTGTAACGCTTTACACCACAAAATCTGATCTTGTCGTGACTTTATTATTACGGGGAAAATTTTGATTCTCCACGGTTCCTTTGTGTTAAGACAATCACGAAAAGATCAGCACTTTTGTATCCGTTTGCAGATATACATCCTTGTGGGAAATATTCTTGGGGGAATTTTGGGGGGTTATTCATATCCAGTGGGCCAGCTCGCAGCTCTGTTTGTGAAGCCAATGCAGAAGTAAGTTAAACCTGCGTTCTTTTGAGTGGCCTGTAGGGGTGACTCCACTGGATGCAAAAAGAAGTTCGGTTACATGGAAGTGAATGGGAAAATTGCACAACTTCTCACTTGATTTATGACATCAGTAAACACTTTTTGAATGAGTTTATGGTCTCAATTGCCAGTTTGAAGTCTTCTTCAATACAGCATGATGTTCATTTTGTAAATTATAGGCCCATTTAGAGTAAAATAGACGATAAAAAAGTTTTTGGGTGATCGTGATCGTGCAGCTCGCCGATCAGCAGGCCGTGCTGCAGCTCTTGTCCAAATTCATGTCACCTACCAAATAACCAAGATGGCGACTATGAAAATGCCAACCTCGAGGCTTCAAAACACGAGTCCAAAAACCAATGGGGTGATGTCACGGTAGCTACGTCCATATATTCACGGTCTATGGTTTAAATGCAGATATACTGTACATGCATCCTTGTGGGAAACAAAACTTTTGGGGGTAATTCATATCCCTCTCTGAAAGATCCATCAGTACCCAGGCAGGAACTAATCAGAGTTATCAAACTTCCTAATCAGAGTTATCAAACCTATTTCCGTGACAAGTCTTTCATGAACCAACCTACTTAGAATGCAGAGCAACTCGTGCACCCATACAAGTCCTGTCGCACGACTCGTCGCCCGCTTGCTGGAGAAAACAAAACGAAATCTAGCCGCATTACCTGCATTCAGTGCTTCCCTCCTGCACCCTGAACTCCACCCTGACCTTCTCTTGCACCCTCCACCGGTCCATACCTCTACTCTGCAGAGGTTAGGCTAGGTTGGTTCTGCGGAGGTTAGGTTAGGTTGGGTCTGCGGATGTTTTCGCCGCCTGTTGACGATTTACCTTCTGCACTCTCACCTTCAGTCGGTTGATGAGAACACAGCTCGCGCGAGTGGATGGTAGATTGGTCAAATGATTATGGAGATTAGCTGGCGGTGAGTGTGGCACCTCTGTTTTAGTTTGACAAAGTTGGTGTGTGTGGCTCAGAGGTAGGGATGTTCATTTAAAATTTTCCAAAATCGATAATCGGTGAGAATTAACGATCAATTATCGATTATCGATTTTATTAATACTTAGAAAATTTTCAATATTTTCATTTTTTTTTTTTAACAAAATGAATGCCTATGGCAGAAAATACGAAAGACAACGTGTTCTCCTCAATGAACTCTTTATTTCAATGTGTCTCCTCTCCAACACTGCTGTCCCCGGCGCATGCCGGTGTGAATTTCTCATGTTTAAAACAGTTTTGTTGGCACAAAGGCCCGTGCCCAGCCAGAAAACTAGAGACTATATGAAGCTCCACCTCACGTTAGTCGGCTGTGCAATGGAGTGGGGCGAGGAGGAACGATTTCCACCCAAACCTAGTCCAAAAAAAATTTTTTTTTTTTTTTTTAATAATTAAAAAATCGATCCAAATGCCACAGGATCGATTCCAATCCTTAACGATCGATTATCGATTTTCGATAATTGATGAACATCCCTACTCAGAGGTAGAGGAGGGAACCATTTCAGAAGGTTAAATAGTTCACCGAAGTTGATAGTTCACCCGAAAATTTAATTTCGGTCATTATCGACCTGTCCTCATGCCGGTATAAAGTTGGATGAGTTTTTTGTCTTCATACAGTTGTTCTCCAGGCTCGCTGCTGGTGTGGCTTTCTTCCAAACAACTGCAGCAAATGGAGTTCACTACTTTAGGCTTAAAAAAGGGTTAAAATAGTTTTTGTATCAATTATTTCATGTAAATCGACTCGAGTCTTCCTCCATTGTATTCCCCTTAGAATTTCAGGACACACACACACACACACACACACACACACACACACACACAAACAAAGCAACCATGGCAACAGAACACTTGGACTATGTTGCACAAGCTGTATGGCGAACATTTTCGAAGCCTAAAGGGCCAGCCTCCATTTACTGTAATTGTCTGGAAGAAAGCAAGAAACTCCTGGAAATGGCATGGTGGTGCAGTGGTAAATGATAAATGGACTGCATAGCGCTTTTATCCAGAGCCCTTTACAATGTACCTACATTCACCCATTCACACACCGAAGGCGGCACGCTGCCATGCAGGGTACTGGCACAGCCATCCCTTCGATCACTTCGACATGCGGACTGGAGGAGCCGGGGATCGAACCACCGACCTGATTAGTGGATGACCCGCTCTACCTCCTGAGCCACAGCCGGTGCTAGCACTGTCGCCTCACAGCAAAAAGGTCCTGGGTTTGATTCCCACCTGGGACGCTGTGGGGACTGAGGGTGTGTCCCCCTTCCCATGTCCCCAGTCCTCAGTGCCTACTGCCCATCTCGTCAAAAGGGCCTTTCTGTGTGGAGTTTACATCTTCTCCCTGTGCTCCCCTGGGGTTTCCTCCAGATAAGAACCCCCCGCTAAAACATGCAAAAAAGAAACTCCTGGAACTCCTCGTCCAATACTGTCATGAGGAGGAGTAGATGATGCCAATTTTTGGGGGGTAAACTATCCCTTTAAGTGTGAAAGTTAGGGTCAGTTCCTACACAAATGGCCGTGTCTGCGTATGGGAAGCCGGTGGGGTATGAGTCCTGGTAGCTGCACTAGCGCCTCCTCAGGTCAGGTCGGGGCATCTGTTTGGGGGGCGTGAATCTGGGCGCGATCCTCCCACGTGCTACGTCCTGCCCAGTTTGCTAGCTCGCGCTTTGGAAGAGGAAGCCACGGAAGTGATACTGAAAGCTGTAGTTCCTTGAATGGCCACTTGAGGCTGGAACCAAAAGGGAGTCGTTCGTGTTCACCCCATGTTAAAATGCTCCACTTTGTAACAGGATGAAGCATGCTTACAGCCTTGTCCAAAACACAGTTTTGTCCTATAGTTAATTTCACCTTTCATAGCAACTGTACGGGTGGTGAATTTTTATATAACTCACCTGTTTAGAGTAAAATAGACGATAGAAAATACTATGTTTTTGCGCAGCGTGCCGATCATGGACGAATAGCAGGCGGAGCTGTGGCTCTGGGAAAGCCCTCATCTCGTGCGAGCTGCGCCATGACCCCATAGAGACACTGCAAGAAATAGGCCACGCCCATCACGGGGGAAAATCTCCGTTCATTTCCACACACCAGCGTCATTTTCCTTGAATTAAACATAGCCAAAAGCTGTTGTGTGGTGGGCTGCGCAGACAACAAATGTAAAAAATCGGCAGTTAAAGTTTTGTTGTACTCCTGAGCAAAACAAGGAAGCCATTGAGAATTGGCGAGAAGAAAAATGTGGATCTAGCTGTCAAGGAAGTAAGTTGGAGTGTTCATCTTCCGTATATACGATCTATTTGTACAACACGCAACCATGCACGTGACATAGGAGAACGCCAGGATTGGAGGGGGGGGTTTGTGTTTTCCCCCGTCTTGGGCGTGGTTTCTGAATGATGACGCGTTACGCAGTGTCTCTATGGCCACAGGCTACAAACTAGGCTTCCAAACGGGGGGCCAAAAACCAACGATAGACTTCGTCCATATTATTTAATGTCGATGGTCCTGCCGGTGAAACTCCTCGCTGTCAAGTGAAAAGAAGTGGCTGACGACTGTACATGTATCGGAGGAAACATTTGCTAGTCTACAACTCTGGCCAGATCGGCAGTGGGGGTGGAGCAACGATGGGATAGCACGGGAAATTGGCCAAGTACAATTGGGGAGAAAAAGAAATGATTAGAAAAAGGAAGTTAGGGTCAGCAATGCAACTCTTCAACTAGAACATCCTATCTGCCGTTTTTGTTCACCTCCATTGAAAGAACAGAGGTATGTGTGAATTTGATTTCATTCCATTTTCCTCCTCATCCTGCTGATTCTGTGGCTGGCTGGAAAAGGAAAGGCTGGCTGCTGCCCGGCCTTTAACGTTGAAGGGTTGATACATAACTAGCTTTGGGTTATGCATTGCGGTAGACCTACAGTACACCGACGACTAGCACTAGGAGAGGTCCAGTAGGCCTACAGAACACCGAGGACTAGCACTAGGAGAGGTCCAGTAGGCCTACAGTACACCGACGACTAGCACTAGGAGAGGTCCAGTAGGCCTACAGAACACCGAGCACTAGCACTAGGAGAGGTCCAGTAGGCCTACAGAACACCAATGACTAGCGCTACGAGAGATCCGTCCAGTAGGCCTACAGTACACAGAGGACTAGCACTAGGAGAGGTCCAGTAGGCCTACAGTACACACAGGACTAGCACTAGGAGAGGTCCAGTAGGCCTACAGAACACAGAGGACTAGCACTAGGAGAGGTCCAGTAGGCCTACAGTACACAGAGGACTAGCACTAGGAGAGGTCCAGTAGGCCTACAGTACACCGACGACTAGCACTAGGAGAGGTCCAGTAGGCCTACAGAACACCGAGCACTAGCACTAGGAGAGGTCCAGTAGGCCTACAGAACACCAATGACTAGCGCTACGAGAGATCCGTCCAGTAGGCCTACAGTACACAGAGGACTAGCACTTGGAGAGGTCCAGTAGGCCTACAGTACACAGAGGACTAGCACTAGGAGAGGTCCAGTAGGCCTACAGTACACACAGGACTAGCACTAGGAGAGGTCCAGTAGGCCTACAGAACACAGAGGACTAGCACTAGGAGAGGTCCAGTAGGCCTACAGTACACAGAGGACTAGCACTAGGAGAGGTCCAGTAGGCCTACAGTACACAGAGGACTAGCACTAGGAGAGGTCCAGTAGGCCGACAGTACACAGAGGACTAGCACTAGGAGAGGTCCATTAGGCCTACAGTACACAGAGGACTAGCACTAGGAGAGGTCCAGTAGGCCTACAGTACACAGAGGACTAGCACTTGGAGAGGTCCAGTAGGCCTACAGTACACAGAGGACTAGCACTAGGAGAGGTCCAGTATGGCCTACAGTACACAGAGGACTAGCACTAGGAGAGGTCCAGTAGGCCTACAGTACACAGAGGACTAGCACTAGGAGAGGTCCAGTAGGCCTACAGTACACACAGGACTAGCACTAGGAGAGGTCCAGTAGGCCTACAGTACACAGATGACTAGCACTAGGAGAGGTCCAGTAGGCCTACAGTACACAGAGGACTAGCACTAGGAGAGGTCCAGTAGGCCTACAGTACACAGATGACTAGCACTAGGAGAGGTCCAGTAGGCCTACAGTACACACAGGACTAGCACTAGGAGAGGTCCAGTAGACCTACAGTACACAGAGGACTAGCACTAGGAGAGGTCCAGTAGGCCTACAGTACACAGAGGACTAGCACTAGGAGAGGTCCAGTAGGCCTACAGTACACACAGGACTAGCACTAGGAGAGGTCCAGTAGGCCTACAGTACACAGATGACTAGCACTAGGAGAGGTCCAGTAGGCCTACAGTACACAGAGGACTAGCACTAGGAGAGGTCCAGTAGGCCTACAGTACACACAGGACTAGCACTAGGAGAGGTCCAGTAGGCCTACAGTACACAGAGGACTAGCACTAGGAGAGGTCCAGTAGGCCTACAGTACACAGAGGACTAGCACTAGGAGAGGTCCAGTAGGCCTACAGTACACACAGGACTAGCACTAGGAGAGGTCCAGTAGGCCTACAGTACACAGAGGACTAGCACTAGGAGAGGTCCAGTAGGCCTACAGTACACAGAGGACTAGCACTAGGAGAGGTCCAGTAGGCCTACAGTACACAGAGGACTAGCACTAGGAGAGGTCCAGTATGGCCTACAGTACACAGAGGACTAGCACTAGGAGAGGTCCAGTAGGCCTACAGTACACAGAGGACTAGCACTAGGAGAGGTCCAGTAGGCCTACAGTACACAGAGGACTAGCACTAGGAGAGGTCCAGTATGGCCTACAGTACACAGAGGACTAGCACTAGGAGAGGTCCAGTAGGCCTACAGTACACAGAGGACTAGCACTAGGAGAGGTCCAGTAGGCCTACAGTACACAGAGGACTAGCACTAGGAGAGGTCCAGTATGGCCTACAGTACACACAGGACTAGCACTAGGAGAGGTCCAGTATGGCCTACAGTACACAGAGGACTAGCACTAGGAGAGGTCCAGTAGGCCTACAGTACACAGATGACTAGCACTAGGAGAGGTGTTGGTGTAAAAGGATCTCATCGGGAACAGTAGCAATAAGGCATCATTAGTGGCTGCAATGCTTTTGTCAACTGGCAGCCTCCCTTTTGTCCGTCTCTGCCGCTGCCCAGCAATGTCACTCCAACATATTTAGATACACCTACAGGCTCAACCATGATTTGACATTTCAAGTAATTAAGATTAATGAAGCAGTCCCGTTAATCCTAAAAGTTTGGAGTGGCGAGGCTGTGACTGATAAAACAGAGATGTCACTTTTGTTTTATTAGTCTGCAGACCAACGCACCTCCAGCCAGATAGATGAGGTCTGTCTCTCCACATTGAACGACACTAAATCATTAATGATGGAAATAACCCGTGCTACGACGATGTTGCGCCCGGGATTGAACTCCGCCCACATTCTTTCGATCTTGTGATTCTCCGTCTACCGTTACCGCCGTGGCTTCGCCGATGATGAGATTCTCTCAAAAATGATTTTGAGTAGCTTTTAAGGTAATATATTCTTCCACCACCTCTTTAGTCCGGGGTCTTCATCCAATGTTCATTTCTGTCTCATTACAGAGTGCTGGGAGCCACTATTAAGTAGCCCATCCATCACGGCCCAGAAATGGGGTCTAAAAGGTTAACGGGAGCGGATTTTCTGGAAATGGAAGAAAAAAATAGCAGTGATGAATGGCATGAGCTTTACTGGAATTCACCTTAGAATTAATGACTAGTATTTATCATCTCTAAACGTGGTGGAGTTTTGTGCCCAAGTTGGGTGGGATTTCTTTTAGTCTTCTCGCCTTAACAAATGAAGAGCAACCGGGTTTTAGAATATATCAAGATAATGGAATCAGCTTTTCCCAAAGTTACAGCCTTGGCAATAACCACACACTACAGTGGATGAGCTGTTCGAACATATTGGGGATCAATGACATAATCTATAGCAGAAGGGGAGGATAGCAACTTTGCAGGGTTCAGCGTGCATCAACACTTTTAAGATGAAAATGAATCGAAGCAAACCGTGTACATGAGTTTGCGGATAAAAGTGTGTGTGTGTGTGTCGCTTTGAAGCACTTACTGTAGATATACAGTATGCAGAATTCCCCCCTTTGTCTGCCGGTTCTCGTCAAATTCGCCCCGCCAAGCACCCAGCTGGGTGATTTATCACAGAATACAAAGCAAAGATTTCCCCTCGCTAATTGCTTTGATAACAAGTTCAAGCTGTTAGTCGGTAGAAATATGTTGGTGGATATGGACCGCCCGGGAAAAACAATAGGGGCAAGAATGAAGCCAAAAGGGAATGCCCAAAGTGTTGACACAGTGTAGCAATATTTGAAGGGTTGCATTACTGCACAAATGACGTGTGATAGTTGCTGGCCTGGCTACCTCTTTTTGCAGTTCAGCTAATTCCACTTACCCTGTCCGTGTTCATAAACAGTGACATTGTTGGGGGTGAGTCACGACAGGACAAACATTTAGGTATGTGTGATGTGCATCTTGTAAACAAGCTCTCGGAGTGAAGCTGTGAAGCACAGCATCGCGGTGCTCTCATCAGTGTTGACCCTCACCAGAAAAGAAAAAGCGCCATCAGTGTGTGTGCTTACTGTTTGTTTTCCTCCTGTTGGAATTTTTACAACACCTGCGTGATCGTGGCAGATGAGTACAACAAGCCAATGACATACATACATACATACATACAAACATGTATACAGAAATCAATGGTTAGGAAAGAGTTCATGAAATATATAAACTTTTTTCCATGTGTGAGAGCAGCAAGTCAAGCAAGGTCAATCATCAAAATGATATAGAACAGTTAAAACTCTGAAGGTGGAAACAGTCTCGAGACAAGTTCCGGCATCTTCTCAGCAGCTAGATTTGTGTTTGTCTGAAGCTTGCCAGAGCATCTTTCAGGCTACTATGCTGTCTCAGGTTGCCTAGGATTTGTGCTCCTGTCCTGTCCTTTTGTCAATCATACAAAATGGTGGCGCAGTAGGCAGGGCCTTGCCTGAGCTTAACTGCCGTCTCCAGGCGGGGTCTCTATGACAACGACTGGCCGTTGAGGCACTCCCGCCGCAAGCACTGCGCCGGCTTCCACCAGTCCCCGTTGTGGCAGCGGCAGATGGTGCAGTCGTCCACCTTCACTTCAATTCCAGCGGGGATGATCGTCGTTCCGGCAAAGCAATTTGGACCTGCCGCATGGGAAGAGGGGGAAGGAGGGATGGAGGTAGATGGGGGAGAGAGTGAAAAGAAAGAAAGAGGAGAAATGAATGCGGCTGTCCCAGGTCGCCTCTCTCCTTTTTTCGGAGTGGCGCCGGAGTGATACGGTGAGCCGCGGGGAGTTGGGCGAGTCAGAGCAGACGTACGGATCTTTTCACGGGCATGCACCGATGGGCTTGTTTTTGCAACACTAAAGCGCTTTTGTTAGCCTCCCCTTCTCCCTCGACATGGAGCGCTTTGCATCCTAATGCGCCGCGAGCAGAGGAGGCTGCCAGGCGCTGGCTTGGCACTACAGAGTACAGAGAGGTTGGGGTACAGAGAGGTTGGAGTACAGAGAGGGAGGAAAAAGCTGCTTTGAGAGGCAGTAGGGAGGATGGTGTTATCACTTCAGTCCGTATGTTCCTCTGCACACATGCTCTGACTTCCAAAACAATAAGGGAATGATAAATGATCAACTCACATTTATTGTTGAGTTCTGTGGATATCCCCTGGGCCTTTTTCTTCTGCCAATAAGATTACGGCCCCTTTACATCTCTGATTTGTTTGATTGTGCACCTTTGGAACACTGATCAGGCAATTGTTAGAACAGATAGAAAGAGAGATTACCTCGGGTACATCTGTACTCCAGGAAGCCCAATTGCTGTTACATTGGCAAAAATGCATGAATACTTTAATGGTAAACAGCGCAAGTCGTAAAGATTAGAATTCCAAGATTAGAATTCCTCTCCTCCCCCATATGCTGCCTCAGGGTGATTTGAGGTGGCGCATTTTCTATTTTCTACCTTTTGAGACAGGAGAGCAAGGTGGTGCCAAGAATTTGCCCCACTTTTAATCATTTAAACAAAGCAATCAGCCACTCAATTGGTGTGAAGGTGACTTTGGATTGCTCTGAGTTCAGCTCTATAAAACCTGTCGGAGTCGAGTCTCCTCCGTGAGTAATGATGAAAAGCTCACTTGTCTCATAACTCTGGAAGAGACAATAGCTTTATTGGCTAATATTCATACACATCATAATATCCCAGTGACTTTGATGTCAAAAGACATCCAGGCGACCTTAGTGCTAGCACTGAACGTAATAAGATCTTTTCTCGTTATTATGAGGTCTTTTCTTGTTATATCAAGAACTTTTCTCTTCACATGATAAAGATCTCATTATATTACATAATCTTTTCTTGTTATAATGAGAAAAGAATGTCTGAATGTGGAGATAACACTGCATGCCTCTGTGGAGCACTGCCAGTCCCAGACCCTCGTTCAGAGATACTGCCTGATCGCCGTCATTCTTGGAATTTACTGCACAGTTCACAAACTAATTAGGGGTTCAAGGGGGCTGGGACCCCTATTGTATTTGCTGTTTGTTTCTTTATTATTATTATTATTATTATTATTTTCCTTCCGTACAACTGTGTATATCTCAGAAACCCTAAGGCCCACAGAAACCAAATTTTGCACCTAGGCTAGAAAACTCACCCACTAGCCTACTCAGAAACAAAAAAATATACCAAACTACGAAATTCCGGCGATACAACCAACACCCCATTTCCTGGTTTTCTCACCACCCATAGCACTGGGCCAATCCCTGAAATTTGGCCCAATGACAGATATTCAAGCCCCTTTCGGGGGCAATAGGCTTGAACCCCTGGTATTGCCGCTTGCGGCTATATTGATAATTACATTTGCATCACTCAAAGACGCCAATATCTCCCATTGCGTTGAACCAAGAAGTAAGTAAAAGCGGATGAAATGAAGTATCTACACCATTGTGGTCTTGGCCTCTCCATGTGATGAGTCAACTGTTATTTTTCTCATTCTGAAATCCTTTCTCGATATTACAAGATCCTACTGGTCATATAGGGAGAAAAGATCTTGAATTATTTGTGTGTGTTTTTTTGTCAAGAAGAGCACAACATGCTTCCATACGAAACAATACGACTTGAAAAAGCAAAAATGACTGTCAGAGCCCATTATGCAAGCATCTGATAGTCCTACTGTAGCATTAAGATGACCTGTCTGAAGGCTTATGCATTCTTTAATTATCGGCAGCTCAGCCTTTCAATCATCTTCCTCTGGGATGTTGACTCAAGTCGGAGATTTGCATGAAGAGCAGTGCATTCGAAAATACCACTCAGCCACAATCTCCGTGGCCCCACAGGGGCCATTAATGAGAACTCTGAAGGTCTCACCAGCTATCGCTTTCACCCCGCTAAGGAAAAGAGAGCTTGAGCTTTGGTTCAAGTTCCTGTGAATACGTACAGTTTATGAGTAGAAATGAGGTGCAGGCTAGCAGGTATTAAATATGTTATAGCCATAAAGGGAACCTTCAGCCTCCTTCCTGTCCCCCATCCCCTCGCCTCGGCATGAGATGAGTCCCGCGGCCTATTTGAACATGAAAAAAGCCCTTAGATCTGAGGTTAGAGGAGACAATGAGAGCGCTTGCCAAGTCTAAACTCTCATTGATCTGCCACCGGACAGCTGGCACAGGTTACAGGACGAACCCAGCAGAGGTTGATGAGGGAAGAGGGTGACTGGCGTGGCTGCCAAGTGCGATTGTTTATAGCCAGATAGACTGGAGCCACAAGGACACAGTTTCCGCTACCTGTCACCGCTTACAGGACGCAGCCGGTGGCCGCCCGGGCCTGCGATCGACTCACGACCAGTGACATGTAGGAAAGTGCGAGCGGGTTTGTCCCGTGTCAGAAACGCCACATGACATCTTTTCCCTGCATACAGATAAAGAGTGAATGCTTAATCTAATTAGTCATAAACAAAGGTAAGGAATGCATCCATTAAAAATTTACATATCATACTAGCCCCTCAAATCCACGAATCGCCGCCGCTTGTCCATAAAATGTCATCAAAGTGGCAAACTGAATACTGTAGGTTACCTGGTTTTAGCTGACCTCACCATGACAGTCTTCAGGCAGATAAGAGTTGACAGGTCAATGATTCAGCCTTATGGTTCACATTTTTAGACTAGCGCTCATTATCACAAAGTACGTATGCCTCATGAGAATGATATAATTGTGTCGGCCCTGATGAGTTGATATCAATCATGATAGAGAGAACAGCCGAACTTGGGTGAGTAAACACAGGTCGGCCCTTTGCATCGTGATGCTTGGAGTTTGTAACATCTCGTTCACGTGATCAGGATGCTGATGCATCATGTATTAACAAGAGATGGGCTCTAATAAGGGCGGGGCATGCCTGGGTGGCTTGGTTGATGCACTGTGAGCCGTCCAATTTATAACCTCAGCAGGGAAGGATTTATGGCATCACTGATGTCACAATGTCTATGCATAAGTAGACTCAGCCCTCAGTCTTAATCCGTTTCACTCCTGTAAGACTGAGAATATTACTATTTAAATCTTTGCATAACGTTAGGTGGCGCTGTTGGAAGCCTTGCATCGGAGAACCAATCATGAGTGTTGTGGGCGGGCCTGCTTTCTGGGGGCAGTGACGCTCATGCAGAACCGATGTCTCGCAAAACATCGCCGCGTTTGCGGAGAAACATATTAATCACTTAGAAACAAACATAACCTGTTAATAGGACGTGTTTCATCCGGCCCCGGCGGCTAGAGGTCTTTTCCCCAGCGATAAGCCAGACTCCCAAGGCTAACGTTACAGAGCCTGCTGATGACTCACAGTAGCAAGCGGACCACTTCCGGGTAGGAAACATTATTGTAAAATAAACAACAGCTATAAATTTTGTTTGGAGCATATCAGCTTCATGCTCTGTGTTAGGACTATGATAAATGGCATTGCCGCTACCAAATAAAATTCGAATAATAAATGTAGGCGTGTCTGCTGCCGGCCGTTCTCGCCGGGCTCGGACAGACAGTTTCTGACAGTGAAATTCCCAGACGTTTGGTGGCGCAGCTCACCAAACGTCTGGGAGCCGAGACTAATGCATAAGTGATGTCAGTTCACTGGACATTGTCATTGTGACATCATCAGTGATTTATGACATCACTGTTGGCAATCTATACTAGAATTGTGGCCCCAGCCCCAAGCTTCGATTGGTGGCCAGACATGACATCATCTGGCGGCCTGGCAAACATATTGCCAGGCAACTGGCTGCCGGCCACTAACATCATTTGTCCTCATGGTTGTGATCCAGTCAGCCTTCCGACTGATGTCACTTGAGCAATTGTGATGTGATCAGTGATGTCATCAATGAGTGATGCATTGTGACATCATCAGTGATGTCATAAATCCTTCCCTGCAAAGGCGATAAGTAGGACCCGTAGAGTTTACTGTTAATGGCACACAGGACATCGGTGCGAAGGCCTCCTCTGACATTAGGCCCCCCACCGTCCGCAGGCGACTGTCTAAGGGTCCCAGAAGGACCTCCGCAATACGCATATGCAAGCGAAGTGGGAGACTGCGGGTACTTGCTACAACTTAGCTGGGATCGACGCAAGCTACTTGAGCTACTCGAGCAACTCGAGCATTTCGAACATGGAGAAGAGCTTATGAGGCAATTTAGAAACGCCCGAAGGGAGCTTTGTGCTAGCTCTTGGCAATTCTATGTGGAGTCATGCCGCGAGCATCCCCGCGTGCGGGATGTTTTACAATCTTTGCTCACTACGGTAGTTACCAGTCTACGGCTCAACCGATACTGGATTTTTTGGGGACTGATAATGGGGAGTAAAAAAATTGTGATATCGATATATCGGCCGATATTTGAGATATCTTACTAATACAATCGGGTGGCGTTCCGGCTGTGGGCAGAAGTCATCGTCGAGTGGTGGCCAGTGGTAACTGATGTCATACCCACTGATGATGTCATGCCCCACAATTGTCGAGTGGTGGTGATGATCTAACAGACATTGTCACATCATCAGGGGTGTCATAGACTGTCATCAGTGATGTCACTCGAGCAATTGTGATGTCATCAGTGCATTTTGACAAACACTGATGATGTCATAGACAATGTGACATCATCAGTGATGTCATTACTCTTTCCCTTCAGAGTCGGACAACTTGAGATCTTGACATCACCAAACAAATTGTATGCATGTGTGATACATCAGTGACTGATGTCATCAGTGATAAAGTCACACACACACTGCTCGAGTTGCCCGAGGGACTCTTGACATTGTGACATCGGCACACAATTGCTCAACTGAGCATGCTCAGCCTGAGTGATCACTGATGTCACAGACAACTGATGTCAACTGAGCATGCTCAGCCCAATGACACACACACCGCCCAAGTTGGTCAATCAATGTCATTTTAATGAAGTTAAAACAATCTTTATTGAGCGTGCTTAAACTATAAATGTCTAGTGTGTGTGCATATGCTAGAAATTTGCAGGCTCAATTTTAGTTTATTTTGGGCGCTTTGCCAATTTATTGATTGTAGACTTGTAGATTATAGACACTTAAATGGAGCAACCACACTACGCCAACAGGCTCTGGTCAGTCTGCCTTGAGGAACCCCACACCGCAGGGACAATGTTTTTGCGGTTTCTTTAGCAAGTGGGTTTTTACGGAGGGGTTGCTATGCCTTTCTTTCTTTCCTTCGTGTGGACATAGAACTATATGACATCATCGGCACAACCTGACCACTTTCTTTCGGCAACCTGGACTCTTTCTTTCTTTTGTGGGGACAGACAGACAGATTCATACATACAGACAGGCCCTCTGAAAATATGCTAAATGTCCGTATCACCAGAACTACCCACACTTTCTTTCACACTTTTCCTCATCTCATTTTTAACCTTTGCTTCCTGTCATTTAAACACACATAGGCATGCGCGCGCACACACAGACACGCACCAGCTAGCCCGCAGCAGGTGGAAGGAGAGCGCTAATCCAGGCTGACATGATACGCTGACACCCATGGCATTTCAGGGGAGGCCTGCCATCTCCAGGCACCCCAAGGGCGCCTGGTCTGGCTCTGGCAGGCAGATGAATCTGTGTGGTGGGTGGATTGCTGGGGGGTGTAGGAGGGGGAGGGGGGGGGGGGGGGGGTGTTGGGGCAGTGGAGGAACACTCTTTAGCTTTCATGTTTGGCCGAGGGACAGGCGGCCATGGGAGGAAGCCATCCACTTACAGTATGTACGCCAGTTGGAAGTGCAATCTTCAACCTTTTTTTCTCTTTCACTTCACCGACTCTGAGGAGCCGGGTCTCCAGTCCAGGCTTTTCTTGAAATGAGCGCGATGTGAAAATTCTAATTTGCCCTCGGTGCAGGAAAAGGTTTTTACGGAGTGGCCTCTAGGGGCCCAGATGTCTAGTGGCCACGCCGTAAAAACATTTGTTAAAAATATGACAACTTTGCTCACAGTAGAAAACATCTGAAGTGAGTTTAAAATGTTACCCGGGTAATCTGGAGCTGAGAGCAAGTGTATCCGCCCATCCTACCTCCTGATCTTCATACCCTTAACTTTCAATGTGGAACTCCTGCCTGTTTCTTTTTTTTCCTGATTTTTTTTCCTGATCCACCCCCCCCCCCCCCCCATTTTCTCCCCAATTGTATTTGACCAATTGTCCCCCCTTCTGCCCTGGTCGCTGCTCCATTACCTCTGCCGATCTGGGGAGAGCCCTTCCTGCCTGTTTCTAGTCATGTCTGCTTCTCATAATCTTTTCATGGTGGTATCTATCCCACTTTTTCTGCAGATGAGGAAAAGTGTGAAAGAAAGTGGGGGTAGCTGATCTGGTGATACAGACATTTAGCATCTTGCTCAAATTAAAGCTCTGCAAGTTGGAGAATGTAGGTCAGCCAGTGCTATGAGGCAAAACATCTTTCAGGATATTAGTTTTGCCCATTCTTTGCTATTATCTGTATTCAAAAGCAATAATCAAAAGCATTTATCCAATACACATAATGAGAAGGTTCAATGCAAAACTTTAAAGAATAGTTTGGATTATTTTACGTGGGGTTGGTCGATAGTGTATTTACCTGCAGTAGATTGAGCGCCCTGCCAGTTTGGAGAAGCATTACATCTTCTCAACTGTCGAACCCTCCGTATTCCTACGAATGCCCGGCACTGTTTTACGCTGCAGATCACTGGGTCAGAATCGTGCTGTTGTGGCGTAATACAGTGCGTGGGATGCGTAGGGATACGGGGCTTCTATGGTTGAGAAGATGTAGTGCCAAAGGAAAGGGCTGTTTGACAGCAAGGTAAAGCACTAAAAATGTGAGTTGAGTTTGAAGCTCTCTGATCATGCATTCTAGTTGACCCTCCACGCACTTGGTATTACCCTTAGGCACTCTGCTGTTGATCATTCCAGGCGAGGTGATCATGTTCCGGAGGAGCAGTTACTGTACTCCAGTCATAAAGTGCCATCTGTCCCTCAGGATCGGGGCTGGCACAGGGAAAACTCCCACCTCCCCTTGTAAATAGCCAATGAACCATCGGAATCCTTCATTCTAATTTAGGGATTGGTTGTGTGGGACAAGGGCGTCAGGGCATTGGGAGATAAAGGGTTCTCTGGGGGCCCATTAGTCCCTCCCACCATGCCCTTAATCAATGGGCTAATGTTTACTCTGCTTAGTGTGTCATTTATAATTAAAGCTAGTACCGCTCATTAGTGGCCAACAGGCCCAAGGTAATGATTTTAATTCATAAAACATCAATTACATCCTCATCCTCCGAAGGCGCGGTCATCAAATGGCCACGCTGCAGATAAACTTTCCGCCATCGGTTTAATTAAATTTTAATGACTGAATGAGGAGTGTGCGGCGAAGTCCGGAGGAGGGCGAGCGCTTACCGTTTTTACAGATGGGACAGCACTGCTCCGGCTCATACACAGGGTTGACGCACTCCGGGACGGCGCAGTCGGACACCACGCAATGCACCTCGTTATTTGGTTCGCAGCGGCACCATTCACAAGGTGACGGCTATATGGGCAGAGGGAGAGACACAGAGATGAGAGGTTAAATTGCCTCGTGTTTCACCTCTATCAGTGTGAGTGCATACGGTATGTTGGTTACAGTTGTGCAAACTGTTATTCTGTCTGATTTGGCTCTATACAAGGTCTGTTGAGTGGAAAATTAACTTAATGCAATTACATGGCGTGGAGAAATACAATCTGTTTAGAAAGCACAAAAGGTCAGCTGCACACTCACCACACTGGATTTTCTTTCAGCTCATACGCAAGTACTCTTTTAGACCGATCATCGGCACATGGCTCTATCAGCAACTAGATCTATACTGTACATGTTTTGTGATATGTGATAAAAGACACAAACATTTTTGTGTTACAAATTAAAAGCCCTTTTGATAAAATTATAGCTGCTATAGTTCAAAAGTTCAACATCAGAGGCCAGAAGAAACCGAATGTCTGCAAACCAACAAAATAGTACTGATGAATCATAATAAATTAATTATTTAACTCAGTTATAATAATAATACTTGATTGCATTTCAATATAGTTCCACTCTACTCAAAGCGCTTCACATAGGGGAGGGGGGCGGGGGGAACTCAACTCATCCACCAACTCAACTCATGCACGGCAGCCAGTTTACACCAGAACGCTCACCACACATCAGCTATCACAGTGGAGAGTTGAGGACTGAATGTGCCAATTAAGTAAGGAGGGATGATTAGGTGGCCATGATTGAAGGCCTATGTGGGAATTTAGCCAGGGCACCGGGGTTACACCCTTACTCTTGCGATAAGTGCCGATGGGATCTTTAATGACCACAGAGAGTCAGGACCTCGATTTAACGTCTCATCCCAAAGACAATGCTCACTCACAGGACAGAGTCCCTGTCTCTGCCCTCGGGCATTGGGAATCGGGATATTGTTCATGAGACCAGAGGTAAGAGCTCCTCCTACTGGTCCTCCAACACCATGCACTTCCAGCACCAGATGCATGGTCTCCCATCCAAGGACTAGCCAGACCTGCTTAGCTTTGACAGGAAAGCCAGTGATGTAACTCAGGAGCCACTGGTGCTTTATGGAGCTGAGTTATGAATGTGAAGAGTTTGTATCTTGGAAGTCCCCCCCCCCCCCGTCCAGAAGGTTTATCAGTAAATAATTCAAACTGCTGTTCATTTATACTTAACTCATTGAGTGCCAGCCACTTTTGGAGAACGGACGCTCCCAGTGCCAGAGTTTCAGAGCGTTTTCAGTGATTTCTCGAGGCCTACAGAATATTGTGTGATATTACTATGTAAACACCGAACACGTACAAAGAACGATGAGACTCTCTTCTATCATCTGCAAAAAAAAGTTTATTGATACCATTTTCCGTTCTTTAGTTATGAGCCGGAGAAGATAGGTTGTTTTGAGCAAAAAGAGACGTTTCAAATTAGAAGCTGAGATATTCCGCCTTTTGTGAAATTAAGCATTTCAAGCACATTCACTGAGTCTGAAGCTAATATTTTCTGATGTAGTGACGTGGTGTAGTTGTGTGGTGCCCTGCGTGCCCCACCCCCCTCTCCCCCCTCTCCCCCCCTCAGCTGCAAACTCCTCCCCACACTAACACACAGCCTCACGCACCCAGTCTATTTTCGGAGCGCTCCGTTTTTGTGCGCCGGCTCCCAGCGCTACACGGAAAAGCCAAACTGGACTGCTATGGTTTGGCCCTTCGGCGTCGGGTGCTGCCTTTCTGGCGGCTAATCGTGTGGAGAAACTATGCAGACAGAGGCAGAGGGGCTCAGTTGTGGGCGCGGATTGACTGCTGTTCGCAGCCAACGTCAGCTGCAGCCAGAGCAATCTATATGGCTCTGGCTGCAGCATGAGCGGTTTCTCTTTCATCACAGGGCTTTTTCCTGCTGTTTTCCGGACCTTTCTCTAATCTGGAGAGCACTGTCGCCACCTAATGGGTCTGTAAAATAGGTTATACACCTTCAATAGCTCCCATATTTTTATAGGAGATGTAATAGGCTTTGATCCACGTCCCACCGTCAAAAAACGCAATTGACGACAATCGTCGTCATTGGCACTCTACGTCACTAATCGAATTGACGACGATTGTCGTCATTGGCACTCAATGAGTTAATTATTGTAAGCAAAAATCTTAAAATAACATAATATGCTAAATAATAATGTGCTTTACTTGATATAATTTGGGAATGAATCAACAATTCCAACTGCATTGGTTCCAGCAAATTCCCTCCTATCCCATCTACTTTTCTTCTTATTTCCACATATTGTCAAAATCCATTTAGGTGTAGGATAAGTAACAAGAACTATGTTGCTTCAATGATCACACCAGGATGAAGTGGCAGTTCTGAATGCACAAACATTTGATTTTGCTTATTGGCTATTTGATCTTAAACTCAGATATGGAAGCGGTCAGGCTTGCATTGTAATTGGGATTCCATGTAGAATGGATGCAATGCAATAAATACAGGCAGAGGAAACGCACAGCAGCCGTTTCCAGGCCATCTGTGGACATACACCGACATGATGTTCTAAAAGTTGATCTGTAGGAGATCACGTTGCAATGACAAGTGTAACTGCAGCAGACTACTGGAGGAAATGAATATGTGCCAGTTTTCATACAGTTACCTCCCATTATTCCACTTTTCCTCCAGTTCAAGCCATGCATTTTGCTCATTGAGTCAGTGGAACATGTTAGTCTCAAAATGCAATTTCATCCAAGTTCTCCAGTCAAATTTAAAGGGCCACTTTGCCCATTTTCAACCAGCTTTGTATGATTACAAAATTGGTGAATGAACAGGGAGCTCTCGATCGGTCCAGGCAAGAAGATGGAGGGAAGTTAAACATTGTTTTTTTTTTTTTTTCCTGATTTCCCCCCCATTTTCTCCCCAATTGTACTTGGCCAATTTCCCCCGCTGCCCTGGTCGCTGCTCCACCCTCTGCCAATCTGGGGACAGCCGTAGACTAGCGCCATGCTTCCTCCAACACATGCGCAGTTGCCAGCCGCTTCTTTTCACCTGACAGCGGGGAGCTTCAACAGCAGGACGTAGCACGTGGGAGGATCACGCTATTCCTACCAGTTCCCTTCCGCCCCGAACAGGCGCCCCGAGCGACCAGAGGAGGCGCTAGTGCAGCGACCAGGACACATACCCTCAATCCGGCTTCCCATCCGCAGACACAGCCAATCGTGCCTGTATGGATGTCCGACCAAGCCGGAGGCAACACGGGGGAGCGAACCTACGACCCTCGTGTTGGTAGGCAGGGAATCTACCGCTACACTACCCGGACACCCTGGAAGTTAAACATTGTTAATTTGCTACTACTGATTGACCCTGGTTGAAAATATGCAAAGTGCTCCTTTAAAATAAATCACCTTTCCCTTATTTTTAGGGGAGTTAAACTGACAATGCTAAAGGGGGTGAAGCAATTTGGGTAGACGCTATTCGATCAGTGACTCTATCTCTGCTTGCTGCACCATCACAGATCTGATCAGAAATGTCTCACTCACACACAAACACACACAATGGAGCTGTAGACCGTGAAGGTAAGATAAGTCAGCATCCTGAGAGAGCAAAACACCACAATCCTCTTACATCTGCAAACTGCTACAAAACGCTTCCCGTTTTGCCGAGCTAAACATCCTGCAGTCGCCTGGCCCTCTGTCGGCCCGGGCGGCCGTACAATAGCGTACCAATTAAACAGCGAGATGTTGACTCATGCATATGGAAGCCGGTCTACGGTTTGTCAGCTCGACAGGCCGAGGCTGTGGGGGCCGCGGAGGTGGGAGCTGGGGTCAATCGACGGAGCACCGGGGGCTAAGATACAAGACCTTGAGGCGTTTAGGACTGTAACGTGTAATTGCTGCAATTTTGGATGATTTCAACCTCCTCCCATAGGAGGAGTCCGTCTGTCATCTGAGGCAAGGTTTGGGAACATATATACCCCATAAAAAAGAACAGTGGGTAATTACAGTATGCAAGGCTTACTGAATATGAGCTATCGGGGTTTAGCGAAAATGAAATAGCCTACTCTGACCATGGGCAAAGGGTAAGAAGAACAATTCCAGCTTCTTTTATATTGACAAGCCTGTAATTAGTGAAGAAGGAGTCCCGCACACTATTAACTTGCAATCAAATTTGTTTTAATGTGACGTTTCGGTCACCGACCTTTTTCAAACAAACATTCAGCAGAAGTGAAAAACCCAGCTTAAATAGGGGCTGGCTGTTTAGTTGCAGCCAATCCGAGCTCCCCACGGAGACTGGTATTCAGATCTGACAATTATCAAGACAATTAACTAAAGGGTACAGCACAGAGTGATATACAAATATATAGAGTATCAACATTTTACAAATACACTTCAATAGGTTAATAAGTTAATAAGGTGAAGCTCCACAGGCAAATAGACAAATAGGCAATGATAATAAATAGACAAAAAGGCATAATAATACAGAGGTTTAACCACTGTATTATTTTGCCTTTTTGTCTATTATCGTTAACGTCATTAACGTCACATTAAAACAAATTTGATTGCAAGTTAACAGACTCCTCCTTCACTAATTACGGACTTTGTCTTTGCCCGACGCACCTGAGAGATGTGCAGAGTTTTTCTTCGAATATTGACAAAGCCAGCAGCCAAAAACCAATCAAGATGATGTCTGTTAATAATAAATACCGTATGTCAGTAACACTTTCTAGATGCCATGTCTTTATAACATTGTTGGGATAAAGTATTAAGGTTTTCAGGGTTATAATAACACTCCTGGGGCAGCAGTACCTCAGGAGGTAGAGCTGTCGCATGGGAATCGGAAGGTTCCTGGTTCGGGGCTCGCTCCTCCCGGCAGCGTGTCCTTGAGCAACACACCGAATCCCTAATTGCTCCCGACGAGCTTGTCGGTACCTTGTGTGTCTGCCGCTGCCGTTAGTGTATGAATGCGAGTGTCAATGGGTGAATGTAAAGTATTAATTGTAAAGAGCTTTGAGTCGTCGACACTATAAGTACAGTCCATTTACTATGTTTTAACAGTATTAGCATTATTATTATTATATTATTACACTTGACATGGCTCTCTCACAACATTTTGTGCAAAATCATCTTTGCTTACACTTTTTCATAAGACATTATTGTGATAATTGTAATTATTTGTTATCATATAATATCAGAGCAGTTCTCCAAGCTGTAATGCACTATGCAACCCGACTCAGTTTCTTCTGTCATACACTAGTAGTCACTTTAACATTATGTCAGCAACTTGCAATACATAATAAACCTTGTTATAAGATACCAGGCATATTTATACATATTCATGGGATATAGTGGTAGTGTCTTATAAATGCATTACAACATGCTTATAGTGCATTATAGACATGGCCTTCATGTATTCATTCATTCAAGTGTTCCCAATATGTCTCAGGGAATTATAACAACACTTGACCTAAACCTAACCCTATCAATCACCTTTTCACAACAATGAGCTACATATGCCTATGTTTAAATGAAGGTCTGATCTTGCAGATAATGTTTTATAAAAATGTCGCTAGTCTGATATCTTCACACAGTTCCAAAGAACAGACAAACAAAACCAGCCAAGAACAGGACTGGCCACATAACCATCATATCATATCATATATCATACACACACTCACACATGCTTTTTTTGGAGGCGCCATGAATTTTGTTTTGCGCGTTTTCCCATCCTGGCTCGTCGTCCTCCATGGTTCAGGCCAGAAGCTGCAGTAAAGTGCCCAGGGACCAACTTCGTCCAAACCATCGCTGGTCAGACGACGATGTTCTTGCATGTTTTTAGTGGGGGTTCATGTTGATGTTATGGAGGAAACCTCAGGGGAGCACGGGGAGAACATGCAAGTTCCACACAGAAAGGCCCTTTTCACGAGATAACCCACCTGGGCACTAGGCACCGAAGGCATGGCATGCCAGGCCCAAAAAAATCATCACCAACCCCACCCATGTCCACCCCGATTACCAGCTTCTTCCCTCTGGCAGCGATTCAGAGTCCCCCAGTGCAGGCTCAACTACTTTAAGAACTCCTTTGTCCCCCTGTCCATCAAAGTCCTAAATGGCAAGTTAACCAGAGGCCAACCCCAGTAAAGCTGTGAGCTGCTTTTAATTTTAATTGTATACATGTGACTTCATGAAGCCTCCATGTTGATGAGGTTGTTTTATTTTACTTTATTTAGAATACAACGGTGTTGCACAGTAGGCAGTATGCAATTTGGTAGTTGATACTGTAGTAGTCTGTGCATGTACTGTATGTATGGTCTGTGTGCTTATGTATGACAGCCTGTGTACAGTATGTATCTTATGTATGCACTGTTATTAGTATTATTCACAGCAGATACTGTATTGTCCAACACAAATAAGAAATAACCCCCCGGGACAAAAATGTCTATCCTATCCTAACAGTGTCCCAGGCAGGAGTCGAACCCAAGACCTTCTTGCAGTGAGGTCACAGCGCTGCCACTGTGCCACCATGCACCCCCCCATGAGCTGTTATTATCAAACCATAATTCTAGCAATGAGTGCTATGCATCAAATATTCTGTTTATGTCAATCCTATGGCTGGTTAAAAAAAGATATTGTGCATTTGATAAGATTATGCTTATTGAACAACATTGGAAAGAATGATCAAAGCAACAGGCAAACAATCCTCCTTTACATAGGAGCCTGCCTTTAGCAATAAGTAGATGCTTACAAGCCAATTTGAAGTATCTTAATTGTGGGCGAAAGCGCAGCACAAACATGTCCTGACTGCAGGAGACCAGGGCGGTGCAATTAGTTAAATGGACAGTATGAATCCAGCTAACACCGATTTTTAGTCATATTTGACCAGCTGCCAAATCTATGGCACAACGAAAGACTATAAAACATACACAAAAAGCTGAAAACACTGAAACAAGCTTTCACTGAAATCTATATTTGGCAAACACAGTCGCTTTCCCCCATGAGGCATCTATCTTTAGAGGGGGGGGGGGAGATATTATACAGTAGTCCTTGAAGGACACATTAGTGATGCATGACTAAATCTCCTAAAGCTATCATTTGCTTTCCTTAGTGAGTGGATTCTGTGTACCATTGCTACTATTATTCTGTATAGTAGTTCCTAGTTAATTGGGAGAATAAATTGGAATAACAATTAACATACATTATGCTTTGGTTTAGGCCACTGCACTCAATATCTGTGAAAATGAACTAGGGGTGCTCCGATCAGGATTTTTGCGGCCGATCACCGATCGCTAAAATCAGTATCTGCCGATACCGATTTCACCGATCACGAATCACAGCGTCGATTGAAGCCTTCTTTGGATCATGTAGCTTTATTTATTTATTTATTTATTTATCATAAAAATAAACATTCTGATTAATAGCGGATGGGTTGTGAGCGAGTGAAATGATGTATGTAAAATTAATATGAATTACATTCTCTAGTCTATGAATATATTTTAAGCATCATTTTTCATCAGGCACCTTATTAGCCCACTATTTTTGAATCAAGCAATGGACCTCAAATGACCACGGCAATGGTAAACAATAGCCATGCGCTAAACGTCAATGTGATGCCTCGCATTCTTGATCCATATATAAGGTGAATGATGTCACCAGAACCTCAAACAGGAGTCTCCGCTGATGGAAGAGAATACGTGTTTGTATTTTCCTATACGATGAGGCCAATCCAGTCTTGATCTAAAGTTAAAGCTAAAGCTAGCGTTAGCCTAGTAGGCTACATGAGGACAATTGCTGGACATGTAATGTGACCGCATGGAAGTTTACCTGGAGTCCTGGACTGCAGCGATCGCACAGAGGACGGCAGCAGAAACAGTAAGTTTGTCTCCCCAATGCGAGACTCGCTGCTTGATTTAAAAGTCAATATAGCGATGTGAAAAGTCGGGTGAGTGCTGACGGAGAGAGGGAGGGAGAGAGGAGTGAAGTCATTTTAGGTGCATAGTACCGATACCAACACCGTGGTATTCCTCTTTAACCAGAAAAGCAGTGCCAGTGTGACACATACAGTGCAGAGGGTTCCTAATGATCCATTAATTAATTTTTCTTGGGGGGGGGGATGGGGGGGCAATGACAGTGCTTTTCAGTACATCCTTTAGTGTGCGGTCTACCGTGAGGAGGATCAGTCATGCCTCACCCCTGGACTCCCAAAAGGAAAACGGAGCACCGGGCATCACATTTAGAAGTGCTGCCAGATGTTCTGGTGAGGCAAAGTCTCTCATTGTCCCCCATCTCGACGACTGGGTACGAGAGCGAATAGGGGCTGTCGTGCCTTCTGGTTTCACTCGGAGACAAATGGAGATGCGCAGAATAGTCAAATGACCTTGAAGGTGGTAGGTGGGGGTGGTAATGTAAAGTACTTGGAGGCCAGACAACAGGGTCACAGGGATCTAATGCATGCGATTAACAGGAGTGATGGGGGGAATGAGGTTGACAGTCAAACTGCATGCAGGTTTCGCCCACGTCGAATCCACATCTTCCCAGCGCTCCGGGAATACAGAGAGAGAGAGGAGGCATCCTGCAGGCTCTAGATATTTGGGAAAGGACTTAATCATTTCTTCAAATTAGAAGCATTCTTGCCTCTGGCAGATTGGATAGGAAAATCAGTCAGTCTGTTGCGTCTCGTAGGTGTCAGTGCTGAAAAGCAGAGGTACTAATTACTGCAGTGCAGTGTGTGATGTGGAGGCAGCTCTGTGTATAGCGTACATATATTATTTTGTTTAATCTCTGCTGTTCTACAATTATATTAAGTTGTGCAAAGGGGGGTTGGTTGGTTTATTGAGTGCGCAATTATAAGTTACTTTATGAAATTTGCAGTATTTTCCTATCATCTACAACTAAATGTAGACTCAGGGTGGTAAGAAGTAATTTGGTTTTCTTTGGAAAAGAGAGCTTCTCCACATTTAAGACCTACTCAGTGGTTGCACTGAATAGATTAGTATCTGTCCCATAGCGATTAAAGGAACGATGAGTAGAAATAATGTATTACGATTGTAGGTGTTGGTCTTTGTCAAATCGGTTAAGACTGTTTGCTTTGAAATGAGACATGATTCAAGATAGCCTGATGTTGGAAATTGGAAATCTAAGGTCACCTTCACTGAAAATGATGGGGAACGCCAAGCAACAGCCACCTCATCTCTCCTGTCTCCTAAGCCGACCCGCATCCCCCCACCCCTCTCCAACTCTGCATCCCTTCCACCGGGGGATTGCAGGAAGCACGGACGGGATTGTTCACATTTGAGTTCACATCCCAGCCCTAGCCTGTCCGACCTGGGATCTGAACTCACCCTATATCTCCTGGTTCTTGATTGGAGCTGTGCTGAGGCCAGAGGCGCGCCGGCAGCCATGCTGGGCAGACTGGTCTCTTCCTCAGCTGATGGGGAACTCTGTAGGTGAAACACCTACTGGGGGTGAGTGGCACAACTCTCACAGGGCAGCAAAACAACAGAGCAGCAAACACACCTGCTTGGTAGTCACTCTAGTCTTGCAACATCCAACATCCGCTATTAGCCAATAATACTTTAATCTCAAAAGAACCATATCATTTCTGAAGTGGGCTAGCTGGCACTGGTGGTACACTATAATCATTCTATCACAACAGAGACAGAAAGGCTCAATTGTGGGAGCAGATTGGCCAGACACTGAATAGCTTTTATCACCATACGTGTGTTGTTAGCTTGTTAACTGTCAGCTATGCTACTGAGCTAATGTTATTTTCAATATGCTAATTTGCATATTGTGCACTGGGGTGCAGCGCGCCCCAGTGCACTTCCAGCGTTTAACTGCCAGGAAAAGACACTATATGGACACATGCCTTTAAAGTGGATTATTAGACTGCTGATGCCTGAGTTACATGAGGATTAGATTCAACAAATGAGAGGCTGACATTGCACTACAGACAGCTGCTGTGTGGAGTGAATGGCCATTAGTATTACCACCAGCATGACTGCACACATTACTTAAGTGGCCCTTAATCACTCGCCTTAATATTGCATGGTAGGATTTACTGTACGACAGCACTGCATATAGTGCCGCAGGAATGAGTCCTAAAACCCGGAAGTTAGCATCGCCCGGTTCCTTCGTCTGGAAGTCAATGGGGTTTTTGAATGGGGTTTTTGGTTAGATGCCTGAAATAAGGTGTGTGGTTAGCAAAAGTTTATGGTACTGAGATCTTTGTGTTCAGCAAGATCATCTTCACAAATGGGCACATTTCTCTAGCATTTTCTGGCCATCACGATTTTTGGCGATCACATTTATGCTTCCAAAATCATAAAAGTGGGGTTAGTTTGTGAACACAAAGATCTCAGTATCATAAACTTCTGTTAACCACAGACCTTATTTCAGGCATCTAACCAAAAATCCCATTGACTTTGAGACGAGGGACACCAACGCAATGCTAACATCATCCCTGTGGCACTCTATTGAAAAAGGTGTTGGGTGATGCTAGACTGCATCTAAACATCCCTCCTTTCAGACATCAGACTGTTCCATAAGCTCTAAAGACACCACATCCTTTCTTGTTGGCTTTGAGAGATGCTGTATCTCTGCATGTCTCCTCCCTATCCTGCTGCTGAATGTCAATGCAGACCTGTGCACAATGTGCCAGGATCACAGCCAAGGAAATGCCAGTGAGGCCCACACCAAAGGTTAACCTGTCGGCATCTCTTAATTGGGGTCCATATCCCAAGACACAGACGGCTTTAGATTTGCCTTGAACACTACAGGGTTCCGAGGCTTTCATTTCTTCACTGAAGAGATACAGCCTCACACAGGATGCAGACAGTCAGTGTTTCTCAATGTGGGGTCCGGGGATCACCAGGGGTCCTTGAGGGGGTTCCCAGCAAACTGGTGTTAAACTTCAGCATTATTTCAGTTACAAGATATTAACACAACAAGATAATGCAGTGTTTTCTATGTGATTTAGTGAGCCTGTGGTGGTGGGTGGACCTCGGACCCTCTATTGGGGTCCGCGCGCATGCTCCCCCGGCTATGGTGGGCCACCATATTATTTATGAAACACTGTAATGTAGACTAATGACTGTTCCGATCATAGTTTCACTGTTATCTACAGATAGTCATGGAATATAGAGAGCCAAGTGAACGTCACTTCCTGCCTTTGTGCCCTAGCGTCTGAAAAAATATGAATGGTGGTGAACGGAGAGAGACGTTACTTTTTTTTTATCCTGTTTGAATTGTGCCACGGGGTACACATCATCTTTGTCAATGTAAAAGCTAACTTTGCAAGTCAAGAAAGTCGCAGTTTGTGGTAAAACTGTGGCACTATAAGTGATAAATCAGAAAGACCACGCACAACCAGTCGCATAAGTGACGTATCTCCCGCCAGTCCATGTTGTTGATGGTGTGACGTCTGCTAAATTATTTTAGCTGGGTGCGTGAGACTCACAATTATTCCACTAGAGGAAGCAATGCAAATATAATTCCACAAAGATTTAAGAGTTCTATGGGGCAAAAATCATTTTTGTATACAGCAGGAGTGCTATGGAACCAGTTACCATCCTCTTGCAAAGAACTGGCCACAGAAAGAGGATTTAAGGCCACCTTGAAAAAGTGGTTAGTGACTGCCTCTATCTGATAGACATTTATTAGGTAGGCTAGGCGGCGATGGATATTTGCTTTCAGATGTTTTTTTATTTATTGTTTTTTTCTACTGTAATAATTTGACCAACTCAAGATGTTGTGGTAGATAAATTTAATTTGATTGAGGATGCACTGACAGGTGTTAATTGTGTGATTTGTCTTGTGATTTGTTTGTATGTTTTGTTCCTGGGCTATAAAGTAGCTCACCGTCCTGGATGTTGCCTAATGTACCCCTCCCCACTCCTTCTTCCCTCTCTATCCTACCCCTCTCCCTATCCCCAGACTCCTCCCCTCTCTACCCTACCCCTCTCCCTATCCCCAGACTCCTCCCCTCTCTACCCTACCCCTCTCCCTATCCCCAGACTCCTCCCCTCTCTACCCTACCCCTCTCCCTATCCCCAGAGGTCCACAATGAAAATAAGCCTTTTGGCTTTATTGTGTTTTTAACCTCGATGATTTTTAATTGTATGTATTCTTGCTGGGCAGAGATGTATACTGTACATATATTTTTTTAAATTGTCAAATAAATCCAATCCAATCCACGTATATTGTGCGACACGAGGATGTAGTCGATTGACAAAACTAAACCTTTCCGTTTCAGGACAAACTGTGACTGTCTTGACCTGCATAGTTCTCTTTTAAATGGACAAAATGGACGTGTACCCCGTGGCACAATTCAAATGGGATCAAAAAGTAATGTCTCTCTGTTCACCACCATTCATATTTTTTCAGATGCTGGTACACAGAGAAAGGCAGGAAGTGACGTTCACTTTGGCTCTCTATAGGACAAAATCATGATCTAAAAAAAACATTTGGATCTGAGAGACAAAATCTCATCAAATGGGGGCCCGTGGCCCTAATGTGGACTAAATTAAGGGTCTGATATGAAAAATGTTAAGAATCACTGGTCTGAGTAACCTGCATTGGCCTCACAACTCATCTCATGCCCCTAACAGTTATTTAGATGACTTAATAGGCAGCCATCCTCAGCCATGATTTTCTCCCTCCTTATTTCTGTCATGTAATTTTCACTGGGAAAATCAATGAGAACAAATGAATGTCCCCCACCCCCCAGTACTGATGAAATGTCTCTGTGTGTCTGTCTCTCTCTCTCTGGGTCCTCCAGTCAAGGTTAGCATGTCTATGAGGGTGAGATGCACACTATTGATGGACCTGATCTCACATCAAACCGCAAGGGTTACGCACCCGCAGGGGAAGCGTGGGCTCGCATCCCAATGTGGGGGCGGAGCTTGATGCTGTCTGACAAGCAAAGACACCAATCACGGCAGATTACAGCTGCATGGATTCCATTAGGACTGATTTCACACTATGGCACGCTTCACGTTAAAGCCTGTTCTAATGTGTAATGCCTATAAGCTTCCACCGGAGGTCTAAAAAGTGAACAAGAGCAAGCCACACTTAGATACAGGTGTGTCACAAAAACCAATGCCTCGGCCATCCGCTCATCCATCTGAACGTACCGGAGGCGGATGCATGCCAGTGAAAATGAACAACACTGAAAAGACTCCAACCACCCCCCCCCCCCACACACACACACACACACTTTATAGTGGATCAAAGCACAGCCACAGATAAACAAGAATAGTTCACAATGATGCTTCTTCTTCTTCTTCTTTTTCTGTGGTAGGCTCATATTCACAGGTGCAACATCTTCCTCCTCACAAGATTTCATTGTTTTGCGTTGAAGTGCCTAGTCAAACTAAAGCAAACTTACTGAGGTCGATTTATAATAATATAACATCATTGTATATGTTTTGTATAATCCAAAGTGGTTTTTGACCGAAAACTTGTAGGACTCAATAAGGACCCTAACCTCATAGCCCTGTGAGCAACTTGGTCGATGGGTCGCTCTATTCCGACTGACTGTGTGGTGTGAGAGGATTTGATTGCATGTAATGATCTGCAGCTACCAGGTTTTGACCAGATATCATGTATTTTTGCTGCTTTGGTATTGCCTGTTATGACATGATATTGTTATGGGTTATCATAGCTAGAAAGCACTCAAACCTCAGTATTAATTAATTGAATACTTCAGAGTTTACCATCAACCCCATCAATGGATGCAACCATTGATTGATGCAACCATGATCATCGTTTAGTGATGTTTATTCCTGTAGTCTTTCAAATAAAAGTTAGAGAACTAGGAGGTTTTGAATGGTTGTAATCAGCTTTTCCTCCATTTTGCCAAACAAGGAGGCACAAAAAACTGGCCAATGACCATGAAAAGTACAATTGTGGACAACTTTTCTTAGCTGACACCGTCCACACGTCTTACACACGCCGAGTTTTCCTGTCTCACAGCTCTGTGAAATGCAGAACTTCTGTTGATCGTGTTGCTCACAATGTGAATCAAGACCCATTTCAATTTGACTTGTTATGCTAGAAATAGATCTGAATCTGGAATATGGAACTTATCTTAATAAACATGACTCAATGTAACATTGTTATTTTAAGACTACAGAGGCCAGGGCATGCAGCAATACTGTGGAACTGATATAATTATCCCTTGTGCGCAGTTCAAATGAAATTGTTACATTAACAGGCACAGTCTTCTGATTTCTGCCAGAGCAAAAAATGCAGAGATGCAACTACAGGGGCAAACTCGCTCTTTGGTTTCTGTATGACATTTTAATTGAGTTTGACTGACATAGGGGTGAGTCATTGACTGAATTTTCATTTTGGGGTGAACTATTCCTTTAAAGTGTGATCAGACCAATCAGACGAGTGTGGAAAGTTTCCTCAAAGCCCTGAGATGGGCTTGGACATGTATGTTATGCTTCTTGAATGGATGTAGCATTAGATATAACCAATCAATTATAGGCAATTACTCAACAGCACATCAAAAATGCATCAGGTTAATTTGATTTCTGGGCTAATGTGGATTTCCACTATTTGACCTCTGTCGTTCCCACGGCCGCAGCACACTATCCTAATCTGCCATTGACATTAATCTTAAATTAAAGATGGCCTTTCAAAGCTTAATGTAAACCATCATTTAGTTGTAGAGTACCTCTCACCTCCATGAAATGGTTATTACAGAACAGGCTAAACCTAGAACGATTTAAGATACGGCTGGCAAAATCTATTCAAGGTTGTCCAACTTCACTTTTAGCACAGGAATAAACTTAATTCAAATCAGTAGCTCCAAAATAATCGGATGTAATGGATTTTTCAGGTGGAGTCTTATAGCATTTGACTGACACACAATTATAATGGGGTTATTACTCCTAGCGGGCAGCCTATGTATTTTCGCAAACATGAACAAATGCCATGATTAACCACAGAGCTACATCGTCTTGGTTTTGGGCGAGATTGTGTCAGACCTCATTTCAATCATCCACAGCCCCGATCCACTCGTGATGAATTTCAATGAGGTTTCCTCATGGGCAGCAAGCAACAGTTTAAAACACAGCCTGTACATGTCATGCTCACAGTGTCATTTCTAGTCTGGCAATACTGTCATTCTCGATAACACCTGTCAAGTCACCGGTCTGATGATAGACACGGTCCTGCCTTTCCACAAGACACAATGGAAATAGAGTTCTGCCAGCAAAGGCTCCGTGTTGACTAACCTCGCATCACCAGGCGCTCTCTCAAAGGACAAGAGCTTGGTTTCCATTAGTGGCAGTGCTTGGTCTATCTCTCTAAGCCCCGCCCCCAGATCCGCTGGTGTTTCCGCTTTGTGTGCTGCACTATTTTCGTTCCCCCATTGCAAGATGGTTTTATATGGTGTTAGTTTTGTTTATTTTTGTAGCTACATAGCGAGATAACATGCATCACATTTATTTATGTTACTACGGTGCCCTATTTTCAGAGCAGAATTGTTTTTTTGGACATCTGCCAGATCTGCAACAGCCGTTTCCGCTTTTTTGCTGGATGACCAGGTGCCAACATTTTTGGCCCCAGACTACAGATACATGCTTAGAAATCACTTGTATTGAAACAATGGTCCTGCAGCAGAATGATAGCAGTCTTCTGGTATCATTCCACAGAGCCAGCATTGAAATAGCAGCACATTTGCCATCATAGCGTTTGCCATGTTGCAGTGTGAGATAAACAGGGCAGGGAGGAGGAAAGGACATCAGTCCATGAGGCAGCCATCTTTGTGCCCCTGGTCCATAAACAAACAAGTTCACATGATACTATATATGCCATGAAACGATAGTGATACTAACCCCCAAAGCCTTTAGTTCATGTTTATTTTATATTGTATTATTTTCGCTGATTTTCTCCCCGTTTGTAATTGGCCAATTCCCCCTGCTGTCCCGGTCATTGCTCCACCCTCTCCGCCGATCTGGGGAGAGTTGAAGACTAGCACATGTTTCCACCGATACATGTGCAGTCCCCAGCCGCTTCTTTTCATCTGACAGCGAGTTTCACTGGCAGGACATAGCGTATGGGAGTATCACGTCACCCCCCAAACAGAGGAGGTGCTAGTGCAGCAACCAGGACTCACACCCCACTGGCTTCCCACCCGCAGACACGGCCAATAGAGCTGGCCAACCTGACTGTCACGCATTGTTCTCTCACATTGTTCTATTCTCACAATCATGGCGTGCCTCCCGCTGAACTCAGCATAGGGTATTCAACAAACATGCCGTCAACTTAGAGGAATTAAACCCGGGTCTATGCGGTGGTAGGCGAGTGCTTTAAACCTCTACACTACCCAGACACTCTTTATATTGTATTTTGCATATTTTCCCCCAATATAATCAAGATGGTTGATGATAACACAACTGCAAGACCAAAAGCAATGCCATTGACACAATCCTCCCTTTCATATGAACATGCAAGCCTAGTTAGAAATGTTTAGTCTATATGGTCGCAGTATCTTCATATTTACAGCAGCTGAATAACCAGCCCATAACCCAAACAGTCTGGTCAGCCATAACATAACGTAAGATGGTTGATTCACTGGCAAAATGATGCTGATGTTTTTACAGCACTTTTCATTGACAGTGACTGATTGAGTCAACAGGCAACATTGAACCAGCTCATGGGCATCAGTTGGCCAGTTGCCATATGCCATACAGTATGTGAATCCATATATATTTAGTTTACCTTTTGTTCTCATCATAACAAGTGAAAGTGCCAGAAATGTCATTGGAGGCTATAACTTATAAGCAGGAAATCATTTGGGACAAATGCTCCCTCTAGGCTAATAGTTTGGGGACAGACATCTAATAATTTGTTATATTCACCAGATAATATCAGTCATTGCTCCACTTGATCCTAAAGATGACTGGATATTGGAAGGCTTGGTGGCAACATTTGCCAGAGACAGTGATTTAGTGAAATTACCCCATTCTACTACCAGCTGCATCTAAGATGACAAGCTTACATAATATGATTGTGATCCAGGTTGGGCCATATCTTGCGAGTCAGTTTCATGACTTCTTACCTTGAATTCCTCCAGGATCTTGTAGGTTTTCCCCCGGTACTCGCAAAAGTTTTTGACCTCCTTGCACTCGGGGCAGCATCCGTTGTGCTCCACTTTGGTGCACTTGGGGTGGATCTTGGGGCACTCTGGCTGGTCGCACACGGGCCCGTCCTCGGTGCACATGCATGGACAGTTGGAGTGTCCCGGGAAGAACCGCTCCCCAAGCTTGTAGACGAAGCCGCTGTCGTCCACACAGCCTTTCCCCCGGTAGTCATCGAACACAAGGTTGTCCCCGGCGGTCCGCTCCGCCTCGTCCGGGACGTAATCCTCTGGGTTGCCGCTGACCGAGGCCGCGGACACGGCGTTCAGCAGGGTCAGGAGGACGAGGCAGGCTGCGGCCGAGGAGAGAGGGCCCATCCTTCGGCGCGGCTTCATCGCGATGATCCGCATTTAACAGGAGCGTCTGGATGACATGCCTAGGCCCCCGGTCTCCGCTCCACATCCGCCCTGCGCTTCATCAGCATCAGCATCACCATTGGGGACAAAGCTGTGTTGACAAAAAGTGGGTAACACTTTACAATACTGGACACAAAATGGTGGTAGTTACTAAGGAACGAGTAAGTTGGCTATTACTAAGTAATAACTAGTGAGTAGCCTAATTAATGAGTCATTTACTAGTTTTTTGCGACTCAGTGACTGATTCATAATTAATCAGGAACTACTTGTGAAAAAAGTGGTCAGTACATGTCTATTCACAGATATGTATGAACTAATCATTACCCCATGATTTGTTAATATAGTAGCCTATCTCCCAGTCTGTTCTCTCAACCCATCAGGTCATGGGCCAACTTAGAAATGATTAACTTTCCACATCCACTGGCCAAAAGGGGGAGTGGCAATGGGTGTGTCCCATCACAAAAAGGTGCTTAACTGCCACACGTATTCACATAACACCACAAAACTTTGTAGAAAGGTTGGTGGAGGTATGCACTGAGTGCCCTCTAGTCTACATATAGGCTATCCTCGATTCAGAGTTATTGAGGAACTACTCATTATTCATTGTCGGGTCCCTCCTGATTCTTCCTCAGTAACCCTACCACAATTTTGTGTAGGTATTGTAAAGTGTATGATGTGATGGATGATTCCACTGCTGCTGTTTTGCATGCACCCACATAAAGCTGTAAACAGCACTTTCCACCTCCATTCCTTTTTGGTTAACATTTTCTAGTGTTGAGGCTATGTTTCTATAAAAAATGGATTCAATTTTTTTTCTGTGCTCTATCCCATTATTATCTGCTGCTGCAATTGGGGATCTTTCAACTGTCATCTTATCTTATCTTGATGGCAACATGGTTTTTCTCAGACAGTAGCCTATATGACCTTCGATGAAAAAAGTGTGTGTGTGCTTGTGTGTGTGTGAGAGAGAGAGAGAGAGAGAGAGAGAGAGAGAGAGTGTGTGTGTGTGTGTGTGTGTGTGTGTGTGAGAGAGAAGGGGTGGGTGTTCAAATAATCTTGATTCAAAATCATAGCAGTATGAACGCCCAGCATATGGAGCAGCCTAGAAAAGGTTAACACATCCATTATGTGGAGTGGGACGGGTTGTTCTCTTTCTTCTCTCCATGCACTCAATAAAACCCCAGCTATTAGATAAATAGGCCATCTTTACACGATTTAAAACTCGACTATGAGCGAGCAGAAACAACAGGTAGCCGTAGCCCATTTCAGAATGAGAATCACTTTTATTGCCACAATATAAAGATTACGAGGAATTTGTCGAATGCCCTGAATTATTCTGCAAATTACGGTTCCGATGTTCGATTAACATTCTTTAACCAAATCAGCCCATAGCATGCAGATTTCCCCAATCATTGTTAAATGCGCAATGGGATTTAATCCAAATCCGCCGCCCCTTGCGGAGCAGAAGCAGATCCACACACTTTAGGTATAAGCTTAGCTAGGCTGTATCAGAGCAATCAATGCAAATCTGTTCTTAAGGCTTGGAATCCATTGGTTTCGTAAGCATGCGTTGCGTGTTTTGATAAATGGGCTAAATGTCAGTGAGTGACATATAAGCAGAGTAGCCTAGTTATGGGGCATTTGCCTCAATGCCTCTTAACCAACTCACCGCGTTGGAATTGCGTGATTTCCACTAATCTGAACAAGCCAGAGTCCGACAGGGGGCTATATAGTGCCTATCGGTAACTTCAGTTTATCCACAGGGTCAATTCGCCAGGCTCCGAGAGATACCGTAATCCTCCCTCTTGCTGGCGGGCTTAAAAGCAATTAAACACCAGCCTTTTGGAGATACGGACGCCCCGTTTCCAGTGCAAGCGAAGTGATATCCGCGTAAAAGTAGGTCTGCTTCATGGTTATCCGTATAGGACTCACCTTTGTGAGACAATAACAGTTCACGTCCAAAAAACATGCGACGCTTTTAGAAAAACCCTCTATATGGTTCCCAGAGCATCCAGACTTATTTTAATATTTCCAAATGATGCGGGTGTGTAGCCTATTTAAAAAAGGGAGAAGAAAACAGCATTCGGTCTTGTTGCGCATATACATCCAGCTGATATGACAAGTAGCCACAGGAAAAAAGATGAGAAACAAAATCCAGAAAGGCAGCCTACAAGTTTAACAGTCGGGAATTAAAGCCTACAGATCATATGGACCTCGGCTGTCGGCGGGTGCTTTCACCGTCCTTCGGTGGAGGAGGGAGCGCTCCGACTTTCAGCACGTTGGAGAGCGACTGTCTGTCTCCGCAGCACGGCTCCCCTCCTACTGTATCCGCGGCTCCGCCCGTCCGTCCTCTGCTGCCGTAGCCTATATCTCACGAAGAACCAGGGGAAACAATGCGTTAATACATCCTTATAGCACGACCAGGAAAACTTCAATGTTTTTCCCCTCTCGACGTTGGAACCGGTCCTCTACAACCTATAAAGGAGCAGTTTATAGAGGAGGTAGTTAGGCTACTATTAAAGTGTGAGGCTGTGTGTGTGCCTGTGCTGCTGTGCATGTCTGTGTGTGTGTGTGTGTGTGTGTGTGTGTGTGTGTGTGTATGTGCGCGCGCGCGCGCGTGTGCGTGCTTTCTGTGCACAGTGGCAACTGACTAAGCGCGTTTGCATGGCTATCTGTGTTGCATGTGCACGCGTACCTGCGCGTGCGCGGGCTGATCTGTACACATGACCTAGACTAAAGTATGTTCTCGTGAGTCACTCATAATTTGCGGCACCGTTTGAAACTCATTTGTATTCCAAGGGGCAGCGCAAAGGGAATCTGACTTTCCAGCACCGACAACAACAACAACAAAAAATACAATATGACATTGCAGAGCAGCAAAAATATCAGCTTTGTCTTACAGAGGATAACCCGTAGGGGCCACTGCCTGCCTACGTTCAGACTTTAGAGTCAGATGATTGAGTGCAACCCCAAAGAGATCATATAGGCTATAATTAGTCATTCCCAAGTGGAAACACATCGTATAAAAGGGAGTCTGTGGCCTGTCTTGTACAAATATAGCCATGTGCTAATGACCGTTATCTGAAATGTAATGACTGAAAGGTCATTACATTTTAAGGTAACCAGTATGAGCTCTTCCCGGTGCTCTCCAGAGTAAAAAAAGAAAAAAGAACAAGCAAATCAAATAATTACAATGACAAAAAGACTTGCCACATTGTGCTGTTTCATCTGCTCTGCTGAACCATTTGTGGAATGTAGATTTCAATCGAAAGAGTCCAAAATACCTTTAATTTGTGTGATGCAGGTCATCCTGGATATTTATTGCCCTATTTTCTGCCTGAGGGAAAACCAATGGCTTCCAAAAGATCTATATGGCTATCCAAACAACTAGGGAGTCATGCATACACAGATCAATAGTTGGGGCAGCCAAGGAATAGACACTATCACATGAAGCTATAAGAATGTGTAAGATTTGTGATACTGTAGGGGTGTGTGTGTGTGTGTGTGTGTGTGTGTGTGTGTGTGTGTGTGTGTGTGTGTGTGTGTCTGTGTCTGATCACATGTATGTGTGCATGTATGCATACTAAATATATACATTCTCAAGCATGGGCATATGGGCCCAACCTCCTTTGAATATGACCCTGCTTACTAACACAGCAAGCATGCTCTCTGGCAAAATCTGTCAAGTCAGTTCAGCATCAAGTGCATCAGAAGCTCGGGCTTTGATGTCATTCAATCTCCATTACTGAGATTTTCTCACTTCTTCTCAACAGCAACACGTCAGCTTCGCCCCTGTCAGCCACGTTCCACTAATTGGCTGCTGATCCCGCCCTGTCTAAAAGGCTCAACAATAGTATAGGGTCTCGTAACACATAGGTGATTGCTACAGTACACTAAATCAGGCGTTTTGAAGTGGGAGGCGGGCCTCCCTATAGGGGGGGCTCCAAACAGTTTCAGGGGAGGCTCAGTGAATGGCAGTGAAACAAATATTACATACGTTTTCAAAAGGAGGTCCCATAGAATAGCCTAAATGTGTGTGATTTGGTTAAAGACATAGTTCAGGTGTGTGTGTGTGTGTGTGTGTGTGTGTGTGTGTGTGTGTGTGTGTGTGTGTGTGTGGACGAGGGGGGGGGGGTGGATTTGACAGTTTTTCCCACTTTACCAGAGTCAGAAACAAATACATGCCTTCAGACAGACCTTTTTTATGTATTTGGTGTAGTGTTGAGTATGTCAACAGCAATGCCAGGTTATCTTGGCTCAATTGTTGAGTGGCAATGTGATCAAATAACATAATCGGGACGGAGGGAGGGAGGCTTTGCCCAAGTGTCAGCATCTGAGGGGAGGCTCACAGTCTCAGACTTTGAAAACCCCTGCACTAAATCATACACCATCCGGGTGCACCGCTAAGTCACGCAGGCTTTGAGACAGTGCAGCCGACAGCCGCCGCTGATGGAGATCACGCTGGGGTTGGTTATCTCTAAGAGGTGACAGGTGTCTGAAATGCAGATGCTGGCAAAGCTGCAATCCCAACAAAACCAAGCGGAAGGGGTTTGTCAAACTCCCGGTGACACGCACAGACCGTATAATTACTGTGTCAGCTGAAACATTTAGCAGCTGCACGCAGGAGGGCAAACTGAGGTGGTTGTTAACGTCTCTCCTCGGCTGAATACAGCGCCGGGGGAAGCCACATTTTACCCGTTTCGCATTTCTTATGTGGTGTTTGCCTTTTTTATATTTGATCTCCTTCCACTTTCACCCCTGATTCTCTCGTTGTTTTTAAGATCCTCATTTGACTTCGTCAAGTTCATAGACCGTTGACGTCACCCATTGGTTTCTGGACTCCCGTTTTGAAGCCCAAGTGTGGCTGCTGCCATCTTGGTTTTCACACAACTCGCACAAGACTGGGGTTTTCCCCCTGAGCCGCAGCTCCGCCTGCTATTGTGATCGGCAAGCTGCGTGATCACTGGACAGGTGACCTGTCAATCACGCCCATACATAGTCCTTTTAATCGTCTATTTTACTCTAAATGGGTGAGTTCTATAAAAAAAATCACCCTCCGTACAGTTTTCATGAAAGATGAAATTAGCGATATAGACCCAACCCGTTTTTTGAACCAGGCTGTAAACATGTTTAATCCCGTTGTAAAGATGGGCATTTTAACATGGCGTCTATGGGGATTGACTCGCTTTTGGAGCCAGCCTCAAGTGGACATTCGAGGAACTACAGCTTTTAGTATCACTTGCGCCTCCTCATCTGTCCAAGCCTGAGCTTGCCGCCTGATCGACTTGCGTGTGGCGGCTGCTGAATTGTTGAGTGGTTTCTCTTTCCGGCTTTCTTTTCCTCCTTCAACATGGTGCCTCCTCCTCCTCCGCTGGCGGATGTGCTTTGTGTCAGACGAGGAACATCTCACTTCGTATGACTGATAGAAACGGTGTGCACTTGCCAGCGCCTGCACTATAGCCTCTCATCTCCCTTCCTCTTCACCACTTTCCACAATGGAGGCACCAAACCGGAAAAAGTATATATCAATTATTAAACCTGACATCGCACTCGCGGGGGTCCATGTTGGATCTCAGCGCGTGGATGTGTTGTCAGACAGCCAGCCGGCTACCACAGCACGGCATGGTCCATTAGGCCTTCACTCTGGCTCACAGGCTGGATGATACAAAACAGCACTGGAGCAACCCGCTTCTATAAATAGACTATCTGGGAAGTCGTGGTGAAGCAGGGAATGTTCCTCGCAACATATTCCTGAGCAAGCCTAACAAATATGTTTACAACCCACTTGTGTGTGCTTGAGAGTGGAGGCAACAAAAGCCAAGGCTGCCGGAGCGGCTTCCAACTCAATCAGCTAATGGAAAGGGCGCTGCACCCCTCCCCACCTTCCTACCACCTCTTTATTTTCCTCCAGCAATGCATTCACCCACAGCCGAGACTGAACCCAATGTTATAATGGTATAAACATTAGGGCTGCTTTTATAGACTGCAAGCAGGTCTTTGGCATTATATTTGGTCACAGCTATTCACGCTGCCTTATTAAACTGAATGCCAGGGGGAGGGGGGTACAGAAAGAGAAAGAGAGAGAGAGAGCCAAAGCAAGTGAGAGGAAAGAAGACAGAGACAGGAGGAGGGGGATGGGGGGGGTGAAGGGAGACTAGTGTGGGAGTGAACTATAAAGTTTCCCCTCCTCCATGGAAACCGGGTTAAAGCATCGCCTTTGTACTAATGTACAAAGGCGTTTGTACTAATGTACAAAGCCTGATCAGTTCTTAATTATTCTCTTCTACCACTAGTAGTATAATTTTGAGTGTAACAAATCTAAATCCTTAGCATGAGCTGCTGGAAATCCCTTGCTGTTTAGACGGCGTAACAATGCGAATTCCACACTGGCTTATCCACATGCTTTATAAGAGTCTTCCAGTTTCTCCTTTGAGCCGCTAAAGTAGTTCAGTGATCTTATTATGATGAATGTGTAAGCAGTTGAGCTATCATGGTTATATGGAATCCATGGCTCGATGCAGGATAGGCTAGTCACATATTGAGAAATCAGATATCGCTGTTCCGGTATTCAGAGTGACATGTCTTGAGATTCTTTAATTTCTTTATTTCCATTAAACCATTTGAAAATTTGAAAAGGAAAGCGTTAAATGGCGGATGAAATTCAAAACGGATGCTTTTCATGGGCCTATTTCCCCCCACTGCGTGCCATGTGGGTAGTGTGCTTGCATCAATTCAGACTTGTCTTTCAGAGAGTAGAGTGCCCCAGACCCATATAACCCCCCATCCACTTTCCCCCTGTGGTCCTATATCCAACATCCTGTATTACATGGGACACTGATTCAGACATTCAAATAGCCTTTCCAAAGCGAGCAGGGGAAGGGGGATTCTGGTTTTTGGGATGAGTGGCTCTGGTGTCACTGTCAGCTCGCTGGTGGATCGTGGGTCTCTCTGTGATACTTATTAGCCCGGCTGTGTGTAACGGTGCCCCTGTGGGTACTGGCATTTTCCAGCGAGTTAGGCTAAGAGCTCTCTTCTCCCCCCATAGGGGACCTGCAGAGACTCTCTGATTCGCTCCCTCCAACGGCTGACGGTGCTGCAGCGGCTCCGGGGAGGCAGAGAGCACCGAGGCTGTGTCGCCGTGGTTCGTTGCCTCTTAATGACTCTGCTGCTTTAAACATGCAAATGGAGCTGAAGTGGAGAGGAGAAGGCCTGGAGGGATAATTTGGCATATGAATCAAATGGAATTCACTGGAATTACGCAGTGCATGGATTCTCTGATCCCAGTTTCTCAAATGTGAATATTTTCAGGTTTCTTTACTCCTCTATCTCTATGACAGTAAATGGAATATCTTTGGGTTGTGGACAAAAGAAGACATTTGAACATGTCATCTTGGGCTTTGAGAAACAGTGATCAACATTTTTTTTTACCTTTTTCTGACATTTTATAGACCAAACAGCTAATTGATGAATCGAGAAAAGAATCGACAGATTAATAGGCAATGAAAATAATCGTTATATGCCTGATATGAGACTATATATGGTTTTAGATGTTGGATATGGTAATATGGTGATATGCGACTACATATGTTTTTAGATGTTGGTAATATGGTGATATGAGACTATATATGGTTTTAGATGTTGGATATGGTAATATGGTGATATGAGACTAGATATGGTCTTAGATGTTGGATATGGTGATATGAGACTAGATATGGTCTTAGATGTTGGATATGGTGATAAGAGACTAGATATGGTCTTAGATGTTGGATAGGGTGATATGCGACTAGATATGGTCTTAGATGTTGGATAGGGTGATATGCGACTAGATATGGTCTTAGATGTTGGATATGGTGATATGCGACTAGATATGGTCTTAGATGTTGGATATGGTGATATGAGACTATATATGGTCTTAGATGTTGGATATGGTGATATGAGACTAGATATGGTCTTAGATGTTGGATATGGTGATATGCGACTAGATATGGTCTTACTGTAGATGTTGGATATGGTAATATGGTGATATGAGACTAGATATGGTCTTAGATGTTGGATATGGTAATATGGTGATATGAGACTAGTTTACGGTCTTAGATGTTGGATGGTAATATGGTGATATGAGACTAGATATGGTCTTAGATGTTGGATGGTAATATGGTGATATGAGACTAGATATGGTCTTAGATGTTGGATATGGTAATATGGTGATATGAGACTAGATTACGGTCTTAGATGTTGGATGGTAATATGGTGATATGAGACTAGATATGGTCTTAGATGTTGGATGGTATTATGGTGATATGAGACTAGATATGATCTTAGATGTTGGATATGGTAATATGGTGATATGAGACTAGATATGGTCTTAGATGTTGGATGGTAATATGGTGATATGAGACTAGATATGCTCTTAGATGTTGGATATGGTAATATGGTGATATGAGACTAGATATGGTCTTAGATGTTGGATGGTAATATGGTGATATGAGACTAGAAATGGTCTTCAATGTTGGATATGGTAATATGGTGATATGAGACTAGATATGGTCTTAGATGTTGGATGGTAATATGGTGATATGAGACTAGATATGGTCTTAGATGTTGGATGGTGATATGAGACTAGATATGCTCTTAGATGTTGGATATGGTAATATGGTGATATGGGACTAGATATGGTCTTAGATGTTGGATATGGTAATATGGTGATATGAGACTAGATATGGTCTTAGATGTTGGATGGTAATATGGTGATATGAGACTAGATATGCTCTTAGATGTTGGATGGTAATATGGTGATATGAGACTAGATATGGTAATATGGTGATATGGGACTAGATATGGTCTTAGATGTTGGATATGGTAATATGGTGATATGAGACTAGATATGCTCTTAGATGTTGGATGGTAATATGGTGATATGAGACTAGATATGGTCTTCAATGTTGGATATGGTAATATGGTGATATGAGACTAGATATGCTCTTAGATGTTGGATGGTAATATGGTGATATGAGACTAGATATGATCTTAGATGTTGGATATGGTAATATGGTGATATGAGACTAGATATGGTCTTCAATGTTGGATATGGTAATATGGTGATATGAGACTAGATATGGTCTTAGATGTTGGATATGGTAATATGGTGATATGAGACTAGATATGGTCTTCAATGTTGATTATGGTAATATGGTGATATGAGACTAGATATGGTCTTCAATGTTGGATATGGTAATATGGTGATATGCAACTAGATATGGTATTAGATGTTGGATGGTAATATGGTGATATCAGACTAGATATGCTCTTAGATGTTGGATATGGTAATATGGTGATATGAGACTAGATATGGTCTTAGATGTTGGATGGTAATATGGTGATATGAGACTAGATATGGTCTTCAATTTTGGATATGGTAATATGGTGATATGCAACTAGATATGGTCTTAGATGTTGGATGGTAATATGGTGATATGAGACTAGATATGGTCTTAGATGTTGGATAGTGATATAAGACTAGATATGCTCTTAGATGTTGGATATGGTAATATGGTGATATGGGACTAGATATGGTCTTAGATGTTGGATATGGTAATATGGTGATATGAGACTAGATATGGTCTTAGATGTTGGATATGGTAATATGGTGATATGCAACTAGATATGGTCTTAGATGTTGGATGGTAATATGGTGATATGCGACTAGATATGGTCTTAGATGTTGGATATGGTAATATGGTGATATGGGACTAGATATGGTCTTAGATGTTGGATATGGTAATATGGTGATATGCAACTAGATATGGTCTTAGATGTTGGATGGTAATATGGTGATATGCGACTAGATATGGTCTTAGATGTTGGATATGGTAATATGGTGATATGAGACTAGATATTGTCTTCGATGTTGGATATGGTAATATGGTGATATGCGACTAGATATGGTCTTAGATGTTGGATGGTAATATGGTGATATGCAACTAGATATGGTCTTAGATGTTGGATGGTAATATGGTGATATGAGACTAGATATGGTCTTAGATGTTGGATATGGTAATATGGTGATATGCGACTAGATATGGTCTTAGATGTTGGATATGGTGATACGGCATAAGCATTGTATTTTCCTGGTTTTAAACGCTGCATTACAGTAAACCTTTTCTGTCTCTGATAGCTGCTTCAGCACTGTTGCCACAACAACCCAAGTGTCTCTATAGTATAGTGAGGAGGAAGGTTTTTTGAGGAACAGCTTTATCATCCCATCTCAAAATCTGCATGTTGGTGGTGCAGCGGGAGATAAACTCTGAACTATAGTCTTTATTGTCCTGCAGTAAAAAAAAATCACAGACAGTACATGCACAGAAACATAGATAACCACACCATACAGTATAGATACGGATATATACATCTAAAATTCGTCCCCCGTCTGTAGGCTATCCCAGCACATCTACATATATCACATTCACAGTCTGGCTCTATACCAGGTCAGTGAGGCAATTTGTTTAATATACCTATGGCAGAAGGGAGAACACTTCTGCCAAAGTGCGTGCTCTTCTCCATATCAGAGTCTGTGTCTATAGCCTGACGGCAGTAGTGTGACTAGAGGGCTGTCTAAGAGATGGGTGTAGGGGAGTGGATGATTTTAGAGGCAACATGTGTGATCTTGGTCAGTTAGTTTTTGTTGGAGATGGTCAGCATGGTGCAGAAACAGGGGGAACAGTACAGCAGAATGTGTTGGATGGATGATGCTTTTTTTAATGGCAAGATGGCAGCCGTGCCTTCTTCTGTGTTTGTGCCGGTGCGCCCAACCATCACAGCGCTCCACAGCACCCCTCTGGTCGGAAACTGTAGCCTTGTGTTTGTTGTTGCTATAGGCCTATATACAGTAGCTTAAAGTTATCTATTAGCAACCGCTGCTTGACACTGATGTTAGTGGCTCTCATAATGATCGTAGGGACTGTGTAGGAGCTGCGACACAGTGATTGACAACACAGTCCTGAAAGGGGCTAGGAAGTAAGAGTACTGTAGCATATATAGCCTCCTGTAATTACCATTGGGTGGAAGCAGCTCTAGGCTGCTGTTGCTGCTGCTCAGGAGATTTCGACATGTTGGGGCTTTAACACAACAAATGAACCAAGAATAAAACAAATCACAGCATCAGCAAACAAATCAACAATTCACACAACAAACACACCTTTTTCTTCTTCTTTTCTTAGGCCATATTGATTACATGGCATTACAGTTTGGTCCTTCTGAGCAATTGATCATTTAGGAACTCCTTCCTTTTTTTGTAATGCAAAAGTGATTAGAATTACCCTAATTACCCTGTGTTGTATTCTGGTCTGAATGGATTTTATTTAGGGTTAGGGTTTTGATTTATAATAGGCTACCTGATCGATATTAACCATTCAAAAAGGTAATTTTCTTTTTAGAGTTAGGCCTATTTTCGCCTGATTCAACATACATTATGGGGCTGACATAGCAAGCTCCCAGTGGACCAACAATGGCTGAGTATTGGCTTGCAGGTCAATGAGTGCCTTAACAAGATCTGGTTTTCTGCTAGTGGCCCAATACTGCACAAACCACAGTTAGGATTAGAGCACAGCAGCTGCAATTAGACTATTTACAATGCATTATATATAGGCCTTCTGGTGACCAACACTTAGTGGGCCATACCGTACCACCTGTCACCTCCCTCTGTTACTGTTCTGTCCCTCACTGGCAACCTGATCTCATACAACTACTAAACCTAAAGCTGGAGTGCGTAACATTTGTAGTCTGGCTCCCCCTTCTGGTGCATCTGGCAGTGAAGGAACGTTGCATTCATGTGGCGTCAGGAAAATGAGTTCCCTTTGCTCTTTGTTGTCACGCAAATACTGGAACCCGCTATCAACGTGTTGTTTAAATGCTCTGAACTAAACACATCTTCTTTGTAGCGTCCAAAGCTCATGAACAACTCGGGAAATGAGACAATCCAATACCATATAAATAAACAATATAAAATAACTTTCTATTTTCATTTCACTAGGCATCTCGCGTGCTACGCTACGTTCACACAGGGCACCTACACCTTGCCTTGCCTCAACCCACGCCTACAGACCTTGAGCTGCGTGTGAACCTATCACACGCTTTTGCGATCACACTGCATGCCTATTAGACGCTGAACCTGCCGAGTCACAAGCGCCTCTCCTCTCTCCAGAGTGTTTTTTTTGGTCACAATGTCTCCCTCTCTCTCTCCTTCAGTCTCTCTCCTCCCCCCTCTCTCTCCCTCAGTCTCCCCCCTCTCTCCCTCTCCCTCAGTCTCTCTCCCACTCCTCTCTCCACCTCTTCCTCAGTCTCTCTCTCCCTTCTCTCCCTCTCCCTCTGTCTCTCGTGAGCCTCCTCACGCCTCGTGCACATCTACAATGGCAAAATCGCTGTTCCGCTGTTGTCGCAGCGTTTTGTGGGCGTGGAAACCAGCTTCCAGCTTGGAGCTGTAGAAACGTTTTCAGGTAGATGTACACAGAAGGGTGGGGGGAGGAAATGTGTAGGAAGAGCTGTCATTGGGTAGCTTAACGAAAGGTCCCGCCCTAGTCCCGCCCCACGGGCGTGAAGCCGCTCAGAGACAAGCCGCCTCTAGTCTGCGACAGCGAAACGCTGGGCGGTTCCTGCGGCAGGGGGCGCGAGGTTGAAATGGACCAATCAGATGCGGAAATAGAGCAAGACAGCCTATCAAGATGCAGCGTCAAAGAGGCTTTCACAGGAGGCATGCCGCCGTGCGTTTCATGGTGTGCACGAGCCGTCAGTCTCTCTCGTGAGCCTCAGACTGATGACATCACTGATGACATCATCGCTGTTGACATCATCAATGATATGTGTATGTGTGTATCACTGATGATGCCACAATGCCTCTGACATCAATGATGATGTCACAATTTATGACATCACTGATGACATCATCACTGATGATGACATCATCAGTGATGTGTGTATGTGTGCATCACTGATGATGCCACAATGCCTCTGACATCAATGATGATGTCACAATTTATGACATCACTGATGACATCATCACTGGGACTTTCTTTCACACCGGCCTTGAAAGCCGAAAAATGCACGGAAAATAGGATTAGCGCCTCCGATGTGAAAGTCGTGAACCCGCTTTGGTGGACAATTGTTTTACGCCTTTTGTCCCGCGACGGGAGGTAGTAACAGCGCCGGGTTACCTGGCAACCCGCCTCCACTTGAAAGGTCGTCGCAGCGAGCCGGAAAAGGTGCGAATGGTCTGCTCATTCATAAAAAAAATTACAGGGGAAATCACCTCATGTATCAAGAAAGTGCACGAGTGAAAGTAAAAAAAAGTAGCCTATACAATCATGACTGCAGGGACGCCAGGAGGAATGCTCCGTGCGGTTAGGCTTTATGCTCAAACGATGTTGATATTAGTAGGTAGGCTACAATTAACGGATATAATAATAAGCTTCAGAGGGCTATAGCTGTCTGTGGCGAGTTGGTCTGAGGTTATTCCCTACTATTCCCCCGACGAACGTTATGCAGACTGCAGCTGTTTGATATGCGGGCGGTCGTGTATCGTTCCAATTTTAGTAGGACACCATATCGATCTGCCCGCCCACCATGCGAGTGCACTATCCTCCCTGCTCAGCGGACTAGGAGGGAAGTCTTGTTGAATGAATTAGTTCATCATACAGTACCCTAGGCTACACTAACCTATGAAAATATACATTTGGGCTAGGAGGAGCAGGAAATCCCTCCGCTCGCCTTTCAATCCGGGAGGAGGGGATTTCACCTATAAGTACACAGCAGCACGGTAATGTGGCCGTGCTGCTTGGCTCTGTGTGAAAGCAATTTCTGTGGCGAGGCGGCTGGCTTTACGGGACTCCTAAACGGCAATTTTTGCGCGATCTGTGTGTGAAAGAGCCTGAGTGAATTTATGACATCACTGATGTCATCAGTGGGACAGACAGAGAAACAAGCAAACAAACAGATTGAGCGCCAGCTCCCTTTTACATAGATAGATAGATAGATACAGTAGATTACTGCATGAAGCATGGATTTATTGGACTGCGTATCCAGTTTGGCAGGATGTCTTGCTTCATTGCAACCCAGAGTTAACCTGCTTGCATACTGGTAGTGATGAATCCAGCTGCCAGACACAATGACACTAGTGAATCTCACAGAAGGTACTCACTATACAGAAATGTTGCTAGAGCCAGAGATACTTGGGGAAAAGTTTCTGGTAACAAGGTGATGACATCTTTAACTGTCATGCAGACTAGAGGTTATTAGTATAGTCAATAGTCAGGACTCAGGAGAGGAGCAACTTGCAACAGTGACAAGTGAAAATTGGAATTGCAACAAGATGTACAGTAAATAAATTACTTCTAACAAGCTGTCTCAGTCTCACACAGTGATCGTTTCTGAAGAGGAGGGGTGCCTGGAGAGGTTGAAATGGGACATGACATTTTCGGAGCACAACACCGGATCATGGACGCATGCATCATATTATTTTAACAGCTTAATCCCTCCACTGAGAGCAGCATACGTCTGTAGGAAAAAGACACAATTGCACATTAAAGTTTAGTGCATGAAAATAATAAAATTACACTGATGAGTGTAATTATGTTTGACTGACTACATAAAGTGACAAGAAGGAGCCTAATCTATATTTATAATATTATGGACTGTCATCTTGTTGGTGTGGGCATGCACTTTCCTGGTTAAATGGGCTTGTCCTGATGAAATAAATATGACAAATAATGTCTTAGACTGTTTTCAATAATGAAGACTACTTCTCTAGTCAAAGTCTGATTAACCATCCCATTCACTAATCCATTGTTCCTTTCCATTCATCTCTCTCTCCTCTGCAGCAACGCCCTGTTCAGGTTACATCAGCCATTCATAAATATGCGCGCCCCCTTTATCCCTGTCCAATCAATGTCTCCCACGCTTTCCCTCTCTTTGGCTGCTGGCCAATCACCTAAATGAAGTTTTATATCAGTCTTCTCATATCCTGTAAAGTTGTAACTCACCTTGTGTGTCACCCATAGCTGCTGAAATCCTGCCTAGCAGTCGATTCGCCCCACCTCCTCCCCTAAACACCACCAATGTCATGGCTCCAATAGAACTCCCTATGGGGGTTCTCCATCCTATAAATCTCTGATGCCCTCCTCACGTCTCAGAGGAGCGTCATCATACCATGGAGTCATTCGCTTAATCTAAGTGTTGTTTGTTTCATCATTAAAGTGTATTGTACTTTCCTTCTAGTCTCTCATGATTGAAATGCATATACATTGATAAATTAAAAGCTTACAAACATTTATTGGAAATGTCCTGGTTCATCCACTCTTTAAGCTTATCAGTTCCTTTGTACCTTGAATTCAAAGCTTGATGCTCCTGTATTTATTTTTTCAGAGGGACTCATAAGTTGAGCTTAATAACTAGAAATAACTGCTGCATGGTTGTACAGTATGCCTCTCTGCCAACAAGTCAAGTTGCAGTTTACATACATGTCTGTCCAGACTCATAAAATATATACTGTAGTGAAGACTGAAGGAATTAAATAAAAGCTAAGCTATTACCGGTATTATTATTATTAGGGGTTCAAGCCCCGAAGGGGCTGAAGTGGAACCCCTATTGTATTTGTTGTTTCTTTCTTCCTATTCTTATTCTTATTCTTTTCCTTCCATACAACTGTCTATTCTATATCTCAGAAACCCTAAGGCCCACAGTAACCACATTTTGTACCTAGGCTACGGAGTCCAGTTGGTTTCATGAAGCTAGTGCAAACTCCCCTTAAATGGAAACAGCCAAGGACACATCTCAGAGTAAAATAATGTTTAGATACTTCCACTCCTGCCAGAAGGAGGGTCATTGCCAAACTGTTGGTCATCATTGTGTCTCCCTCCCTCTACGTGACACTATTCTGAAATTAGTAGGATGAATTCAAAGGAGGCCTATTTCAGTTAAAGATAATTGTATTAAGTGCGCCATCTTGTTCATGATTTTCTAAATCTCTGTAACAATACAATTTGCAGTACAACTACTGTTGACATACCATCTGTGGAACAGAAATGAACATGTTCAGGATTTAACTATGATTCTCTTGGCAAAAGAGGAGAAAATCTGAATTCCTAAACTTAGCCTAAATTCAACATAATTGTCAAGCCACCCATCAGCTGTTGTGTGTGCTTTTCTTTCCCAAGTTGGCAGGCTAACATGGCTGCAAATAACCTTGGCAATCTAGCATGAAAACTATAGCAGGCATCAGGAATTCAAAGAACAGCAATCAGGTGACCCTGCATGGCTTCAATTCAGATACTGAGTTTGCAATAATTATCTCCGCCAGGCCAAGCGCATTTGTGTGCATGTATGTGTTTCTGCCTGTCTGCACATAATCTCACTACTGTACTTGACCAATCATCAGCCTAATATTTTTTTGCACATCTAAGGTGCCCTCTAGCAAAGCATAAAATAAAATAAAGTATCTTTGCTGAAAGGGTTAAGTATGTTCAGAATACCACCAATTTAAACTGTAACTGTAATGAGTTAATCATATTTTGTATTTTAAATGCTGTATTCTGAATACACAAATTCAGTTACTCCCCAACCCTCATGCTGTATTCCACTGCATTTTAATGAGCCTTTACAGGAACAGCATGTGCCTAACATCTGGATGCTGTGGTAGTCCCTGTTCCCAAATTCATTCGCCCCAAAACCGGTTGCTCTCACATCAATTTGAATGAAAACCTTTGAAAAACTGGTAAAGTCCGAAATCTGAGGGGAAAAACTGAGCATGCGAGGAAAACGGAGCATGCACTTGATCCCATACAGTTTGCTTATACGCCACACAGAAGAGTGTGGCAGTCACTTTCCAAATTTACCTGTTCAACACTTGGAGGGAAATGGGTGTCGTGCTAGACTTCTATTTGTTGTTTGTTTCCTCTGCTGGAAATCTATCTCTCTAGAACAGAAACTCTGAAACAGATGAGTTAAATGGTCTATAGTAGGCTGATTGGTGAGTCACAGCTTAACCCACCGTCGCTGTACACCAGACAGTCACAGTGGATAACTGTCTTGTTTTTAAATGACGACTCCCACCCTTTGCAGAGTGAATTTCAACTTCTTTCTGGACAAAGATTTATAGTCCAAAGTGCAGAACAAAGCGGTATAAAATAGCTTTGTTCCAGCAGCTATCACTCATATGAACAAGTCGTAGCAACATTGCACAGATGATATAGAAGCAATGTTTGTTTATTTATTTATTTATTTATTTATTTATTTATTTATTTAAGTGGTTTAGTGATGATTGAAACTTTGACTACTTTTATTAGGCTGTGTTGTTTTTAAAATATGTGTCAAGATGGATGACTCTGCAAACCAAATCTAATGTACCTACGGGTACAAATAAAGTAACCTGAACACATACAGTACCTCGTGCTAATGTGTGACATTAGGCTAATGGCATGTGGTGGGTGGGGACATCTGGTTTTTCCATGTTGGGGTGATAATTAGCCAGTAGCATAGGGAAGAGTTGCTGCACCTGGTCTCCCTCCCTCTGTCCTCCCCCTCTCTCCGCTCTCAGAGTGCTTCTCCTGGGACTGTCAGCTTCCAGCAGAATCAAATCCCACCACCACCACTGGGACTTTCATCTCTCCCGCTCTGCTCATCCCCTTCTTCATCAGCTCTCTTTCTTCTGTCTAACATTACCAATCCTGGGAGATGTAGAGGTGGGACTAGTTACCCACTGAGGTGTTGACATCACCACTGCAGATGGCACAATGTGGATTTGTGTACTATACTCACTATACTAATAAAACGCTGCGTTCTCCCACTAGAGACACATGCTGTATTTTAAATGGGTTTGCAAGTGAAATGCAAACTCCTCTAAGAGCAAAGGGTGTGTAGTGGGGCAACACGTCCGGCATCTGGGATTGCATTAATATTCATATCCTCATCCAGTTATGAAAGTACTGTAACAAAGTGGGTATTTGTCCAAGGAACGGAGAGTTGTAGTTGGTACAGGTTCTTTATTCACAGGCTTCTTTAGCTCCTAGCAGCTAGCTTCACACAGCTAGCTCTAGACACAACAACCGGTCTGCTCGCCCACATGACACTGACTGGCTTCCGCCCCGGCCGCTGGTCACATATATCCCCTTCCCCCTAGGAACACACCCACACACATCAGTTCCTAGCCGCAGTCGAGACACCTCCATTGCACATCACATTACAGGTAATACTTGGATTACCTGAAACGCTACACACTCCTCACCCAACATCAGTCGACGCCCACGTCGACACCCACAACCCACACACATCCCCCTGTACCAAAACACACCCAACACAATATTTTTCCCATCACCACATCAAAATCTAATTCCCACAAACCCCACAACATTTCAATTCCCCACAATTAGTCCCTTCTTTTTTCCCAACACCCCCGTCATAATGTCCAGTTTGCATCAGGTACTCCGTAATGTCTAGTTTTCCATTAGGTACCCCCATAATGTCTAGTTTCCCATTAGGCACTCCATAATGTCTAGTTTTCATTATTTCCTTCTTTTTCACACATTCATTTAAATTCAACACAATAGCCCATTCAACAATAACCCCCACATTTTCCTTAACTTTTCTTTTTAAACCCCATTTCCATCCCCCCTTTTACAGCTTCTGTCCCCCCTGAAGCACGCTAGTCCCGCTCAACCCCCAGTGGGGTTAATCCTCTGCAGTGTAAGTCAGCACGGTCCCCCCTCTGTGCCCCACAGTCCTCACACGCATCGCAGTATCTTCGCACATCCTCCTTCTGTTTGCCCCAGTAGAAATGTCCACGGATGCGGGTGAGTGTCTCTTCGGGCCCAAAATGACTGGAACCAGGGCCCTTGTGTGCCCCCTTAAGCGCCAACTCTCGCAGGCAACCGGGTACAACCGCCTGCGTCCCTTTTACCCCGTGCTCTGTTCTCTCCAACAGCCCGTCTTCATCCAGCCGCAGGTCGGAAAACACGTTCCACAGTCCCTTCGTGGCACCGGAAAACATGTGAGTCTCCTCCACATGGGGCCGGCGTCCGGCCGCCACCCACGCAAGCACCGGACCGATCTCCGCGTCCTCCGCCTGCCTGCGTCTCCACTCACTCACGTCGACATCCTTGATGGTCGCTCTGTCGTCCTCTAGATCCACATCTGGACAGTCCTCCTCGTCTTCCTCCACCTCCTGCACTCGGTCGTCCTCCCGCCCCCCTTCCCCAGGGGACGGCGTGTTCAGGACCACAGGGGGAACACAACCGGCCTCGCTCTCCACCTCGGCTTTCCGCACAGCAACCGTGGGGGGCGCAGTGCAGTTTCTGGCTAAGTGCCCAGGCGAACGGCAAGTCCAGCAGAGTCTCACCTGTCCGCCGCCTGCACGTCTCTCTTCTCCCGCTGCCCTCCGGTCCCCGACAGCCTTTTGACACTCTCTAGCCAGGTGTCCAATCTCGCCGCATGCCCAGCAGGCTCCCTGCTGTCCATGTCGTTGTCCCGCATACCCGGTCCGTCTCCCGGGACCGCTTCTGCACCACCTCGCCACGTGGCCCGGCTCTCCACATGTCCAACACAGTCTCTTTTGCGGCTCCGCGTGGGGCCCGTGCTCAACTGTGACGCGGTATACAGTGATGTTATTGACGTTTGATTGCTCCCCTGGAGCGGTGGGAGGGTGACCCATCTGGACTACCGGCCCCCCTGCAAACGTCAGTGTGCTCTTCCCTAGGTCTACTGTGCATTGGTTTAGCGTCAAGTAGTCCTCCCCCAAGATACAGGGCCCCGCCATCTCTACTACCCATACCGGAAAGTTCACTGTCTGTCCCCCCACAGTTATCATCACGGACCCCCTTCCCCTCATCGGCATCAACTCACCGGATACTGTCCTCAGCAGCTGGTCCGCTGGCTGCTCCAGAAGCGCTCCCTCTGGCATCATGTTGTAGTTCACCAGCGTTGCCGTACACCCCGTGTCCACCAGGGCGACACAGGGCTTCCCTTGCAGGCGGACCTGAACATGGCAGCCGTTCATCGTGTGCGGCCCGTTCTGCATGTTGACAGCGCCGGCGATGTCGTCTGCTTCGGGGGAAGGCGACGCCCCACCTCCCCGTCTGTACCGCTGGGCCCCTTCCAACGGTGACGTGGCCATAGGGAATATGACGTAGGGGGCCCGTCTCGCCCCTCTTAGACGGGCCCCGCGCCGTTTCCCTGGTTCCACGCTCCTCCGCGGCACTCTCTGGCCCGATGCCCGGGGCGTCCACAGGTCCAGCAGCGCATGGCCCCGGGCCCCCTGGCCCCGGTATTGTCTCGTGGGGTGGGCTGCAGGGTCGCTCTTCGGAGCAGTTGTTCTGTTAACTGGCGCACCGACTCAGATAGCTCTTTCACCATGTTGCCTTGCTCTGCCAAGGCCGTCTTCCACGCTGGCTCTTCTTGTAGCTGGCTCTCCGCTGCCATTCTCACCACTGGGGCGGCCTCCATTATGCCGCTGCTCTTATCCCAGCCTTCTACTGTCTCTATCTCCAGCGCCAACTCCAGCGCTGCTCCCAGTGTTTTTGGATGTCCCAGCGTTACCTTCTGGCTTAGACCCCGTGGCTCGATGGCCTGGACAAAGTAGCTTAGGGCTAACCCATCCAGCGCCTCCGTCGGTAGCTGGCTGTATGCGCGCCGGCTGAGAGTCTCAATGTCTGTTGCCAGTGCACGCAGCGACTCACCCTGCCGTCTGCGTCTGTTACACAGTTCCGCGGCTACGATGGCCTGCTCTTCACATCGTCCGAAGCGTCTCCGCAGGGCCGCCATCACAATGTCTAAGTCTTTTGTGTCTGCCATTGCTGCCACACATGTTATAGCTTCGCCCTCGAGCGACATCACCAAGTGACTGGCTCTCTCTTCCCTCGACCAGCCATTCATGTCCGCTGCTACGTTAAACATTGTGCAATATGGCTCCCACTCGCCTTTACCGTTGTATTTCGGGACGGGCACGTCCTTCCTGGTTCTGCGGGCGCCATCCCCCGCCGTCGCGTGCCGTGCTTCAGCCTCGTCACTCCCCGCCTGTCTGCCAGCGGGGCCCGGCTCGGCTCCGCTCTCCTCCTGCCCGAGGTTCTCCCTCATCAGTCTGTATTCCTCCTTCATCCGTCTGTATTCCCCCTTATTCTCCGAATACACCGAGGCTTCAGACTCTTCCACCTCGCTCTTCATCTTTAGCCGCTTCATTCCGCACTTTCTCCGTCGTTCCTCCTCACTCTCTCCTCTCCCGGCCGAATCAGAGGCGTTACCGCTTTACTGCCTGACACCAATGTAACAAAGTGGGTATTTGTCCAAGGAACGGAGAGTTGTAGTTGGTACAGGTTCTTTATTCACAGGCTTCTTTAGCTCCTAGCAGCTAGCTTCACACAGCTAGCTCTAGACACAACAACCGGTCTGCTCGCCCACATGACACTGACTGGCTTCCGCCCCGGCCGCTGGTCACATATATCCCCTTCCCCCTAGGAACACACCCACACACATCAGTTCCTAGCCGCAGTCGAGACACCTCCATTGCACATCACATTACAGGTAATACTTGGATTACCTGAAACGCTACAGTACTTTCCAAACATACTGACTAATTCTCAGTAAGTAGAGCCATCACAAAACCTGCAGCAAATTGTGACATATTGCTTTTTCCACAGCATAGCTACATAATAAACAGGGTCAACACACATCCTTATGTATCTATTATATCAGTGGAGTGAATGGTGAACTGGTCTCCATTTACACTGCTGCGCCATAGAAAAGACCTATGAAATGACAGGCCAACACAACACAAAACCGACAACAGAAAATGGTTTGAGTTTTTTATGATATGGTCTGTATATTCATCAATGAAATAATTAACTCACTATAGCTGATGTAGGTTTATTTTTTTTAAACTATTTCAGTGTTTTCTTTTAGCTGTCCACATTCTCTCATCGCCCAACACGTTCACTTCCTATGGAAACAATACATGTATCAAATATTTGACACAAAACTGTCTGACTTAAGGCCTAAACAGACTCGTCCGTCAGAGCCTCGCCCCGCCCTCCCCGTATGACGGCGGGTGGAGCGCCGTCATACAGGGAGGGGGCGCCGTCGGCTGACGGGGGCTGCTCGAAAATGTGACTCAGCGGCGACGATACGTGCGTGACGTCAGCAGTCCTTACCGTCCTCATCGTCGTAAAGTCATCTTCGAAGCATGACGTTAGATTATAATGAACTAGTTGTGTGGCTTAGCCTTCCCAAATGTTGAGGGTCGTTTTTTAGAATTTAATAGATAGAATTGGGAACGTTACATTCAATTTCATTCAGACTGCCTTGCACTCAATCAATCGCCGCCATTTTCCAGGAGGGAGGGTGTAGTGACGTCCTAGCGTGTAGGGCTCGCTGGCGCCGGCAGACGGCGAGACGGCTCCAATTCGAGCGGACGAACGAGTCTGTTTAGGCCTTTAGTCACAAATCATCTAAAATGACTTACTATTTAGCTTTAGAGCTACTAGTTCTCATTTTCTCACTTTTGAAATAATGCTAGTGACCTACTATCACTCAAAAAGAAGCAGAAGCCCATACTGAATTATGAAATTATTAATCAGGAAAGCAAATATTTTAGAAAAATGAATCATTTAATGGCTAATACTGTGTTAGAATTAGAGTATGAATTGGGAGTAGTCATGGACCACTAGACAGGACCTGATTTTGTCAATTCAACACAAACTCCTAACCATCTTACACATCAGGCTGTCCCCGGCGCACACTTGCTCTTTGGTATCAAACAGGTGTTTATTAATTTTAAGAATGGCTTTTATACGTTTTTGCAGCCCGTTCTCACTCTGAACTCGTCTCAGAGCCCTGCTTTGGCAAGCGACTTTGGCGTCCCCCGTAATGCTCCATGGAGTCTATATCGTTTTATGTAACGCAGCACAGGCGGACCGTTAAGAAGCACTCCGCAGCTCTGGGTTCAGGGAAAGGTCAAGCATGCCATCGGGCCGTCGTCCAGGACGAGTTGGGAAATACGGTAGTACCGCACAGGAGACGGTAGTCACTCTACCACCCTGGTTTTGGGGGCTCTCCCCTGGAGACCCTAACCCTAACCACACCCACCCAATGCCTAAACCTAAATACCACTATACCCCCCTTCCCCGGGAGGTCCTACTGTACTACCATACTAACGTACTCTCCGACTCGTTATGGACGATGAGCCCTTGACCTTTCCCTGAACCCACAGGTGCGGAGTGCTTCGTTCCATAAAACGCTCCAGGCTCCGCGGAGCATTACGGAGGTCGCCAAAGGCGCTTGACAAAGCGGAGACGAGTTACGAGTGCGAACATGTTGGTTTTTGCAAATTAACTCTTCTTTTGAATTCAAGTGCTTTAAATGGCAAATGCACCAAAAACACAATTTATATGTTTGTGCTATGATTATGGGTAGCACAATAACTCTGTTAACTCTCACATAAAATCCAGAGTCTGGAGCTGCTCTATTGGCAGTGAATGGTAGATTGAGTTTGCTTCATTTCACAAAATGTCCCCATATCCCTGACCAATCACCATTGGTACCATCACCCAGTGTCTGTTATTCAGCATCATGCCTGATATTTCTCTGTTTGGCAGTCTTTCTCTCTTTCTGTCAACATCATATTTTAGGGACAAATGGGAATTCTCTTTTAGGGTGGAATTCTGCTCGAATGTGCATCAAAATGAACCTACAAATGAATTCCTATTTTGGCTTTGCATGGCTCTTGTGTTTGTTCAGAAAACTTGATGCAGAACGATTAGGGTTCTAATAAAAGGTCTGCCTGTGAAGTGTGAATACGGCCATTATAATGCTTTGAAGCCATTGAAATCAGTCCCCATGTTGAAAAAGCCAAGCTGGCCGCTGAATTATTCACAACCTTATGATCATAATGAAATAAAGCATTCATCGCTCATTGCTCTTCAGCATTCAGTCATAGAGCCTATTAAATTTTTCATATTTTTTTTCTTAGCAGTAATAAAAATAAACACCAACCTACTTACCATGTTGCACACCCTTGAACACAAGTAGCCAGCGACTGGTCAAAACAGTGATATGTATCTGCCATTGGTTGCTAATGTTAGCTGATAAAGTAATTTTCAAGCTTGCTTAATTGATTCCACCATTACCAGCTTTTTTTTAACAGGGAGTGGAGAGGGAGAGTGAGGAGAGAAGCTATAAATTAGCTATTATGTAGGTTTAACTTAACCTTCACCAAATTATTTTAGTTGCATAAACCTAACCCTGCCAGCTTACTTAACCCTTCCTTAACCAACATTGTTTTACTTTGACCAGAATGAGGAGCTAACCCTTTCTTGTGACAGTGAAAATGACATGTCCAATTCATGGTATTGTCACTTAATCCAATTGTGGTGGAGGAACGTAATGTTTATCTCCACAACATCTCTACATCACCTTGGTGGCTGTCTCATTTGTTTAAATCTCCTGAAAACACTGTTAAAGTGGTGGTAATCCTCTAGATTTTATTTTAAAATGTTTATTTAGTCTCCATTGTCGGTACTAAGAAATCACCATTGTCGGTACTAAGAAATCACTGCTGTGAAGATGTGTGTTGTCCACTGCACTTCCCTGTCAATCAAACATTGGGTAGCCTGAGGGTGCTTTCACACTGGCGCTCCGGTACTGTTCCCGAGCACACTTGTCCCCAAACTGACCCCAGTTTCAGAATGTTTGATGAGTGTGAACATTGCGTTCCGTTCCGCGGTCGGGCTCGCAACGGGGAACCGTGACAGGATCCACTTGAAAAGGTAGTCTGGGGAGCGTTTTGGCGTACCCGGCCACGGAACTCTTGCGAGTGTGAAAGCCAACGGTTCTGAACCACATAGACAACAACACACAGGCGTATTTGATGACGCAAGTGCACTCTGTTCCGTTTCCGAGCGCGGAAGAAATATTGTAATGTAAAAGCTGACCAGCGGGGGAGAGGGGAGGGGGGGCAATCGTTCCCGGGTGCGGAAAGCAATCGTTCCCAGTGAGAAAGCAGCCTTACTCTTGTATGTTTTTCCCTTGGATTTCTGTTGATGCAGTTGGTCTGTTCAGCCATGATGGCATTACTGCTCATGCTAAACTAGCCAATTCATCACATACAACATGATGAAACATTATTGATCCCTGTGGGGACATTTGGTTGTTTCATAGGCACAAATAAGGCACACACTAAAATAATAGAAAGAATTGTGCATAGGGCTATAATCCACTAACAGTTCAAACACAATCATCGCTCTAATTGCCTAATGATGTAATGTCACTTAAGCAATGATGTCATCAGTGATGATGTCATCAGTGATGTTATCCTTCCTGGCTGAGCAGACTGGGTGGATGGGTGGGGTGCAGGCTGCCACGGGGGTCCGCTAGTATATATAAAAAAAAGAATCATATTCACCTGCATTGTCAAAAGGGTGTGGTCATTTTTGGGCGTTTCATCCCGTATAGAGATTTAGTCACATCCCTTGTTGTTCCTAGGGGTCATATTAGCCTATAACAGTTGTCTCTCCTAAATTAAGTGCATACATATCTAAGCCAGGTCTTCTTCTAGTCACTTTGAGGTCTGATCTGTGGAAAAGGCTTTTCAGATGCATCACAGAAAAAAACTGCCACCATGTTTTCATTTTCTATATTTATTCAAACAGATTTGAAATTGTGTTGTTGACAGATCACAAGGCACAAATACCACACATTAATCCATAATCACAACTGAATGTGTAATGAAAAGAAGCACGCCATTTGTCCTGGCTTTCTTTCAATTTTTAAGCCGTCAGACGCCATAGACTTCCAACGCGCAGTCGCGCACAGTTGCTGTCTTCTTACCTTGAGTTGCAGCTCTCGCTCTCGTGCAGATGAAGAGATGAATGTTTGTTTGATGTAGGCTATAGAGTGTGTGTACGTGTACAGCGCAGCGGCCTCGTTAAGTTCAAATCAAAATAACGTAACGTAGGTTCAAAAGGGCTCAATATGGATTCAAGTATCAAAATAAATATCGATAATCAACTTAAAGAGCGTGTAATGCGCGGTGCGGTGCGGTTGGAAACTGTTTCTCTCTGGCGTCTGTTTGCTGTGTCGCACACCTGGCTCAATTAATGTCTCTCACCGCTGTCGCACGTATAACACGTCATCGGCTGGTGACTAACTCTCAGCCACTCAATTACAGCCAAAAATACAAATAAATAGAATGGCTCCAACATAACCGGCCCCTATTGTTATGAGCACGGTGCTAAATAACAATATAACTAAAAAACAGGAGCCAAATGATTTAAATGCTCTTTCAAAAACAAAATTTCAATCTTTTTTCTCTTAATTTCATGTAATGTCATGTCAATATGTGAGGGTGAGTGTGAGTATGTATCTTTTCTTCAGTTTTCCACAGGTGCAGGAAGCAGCAAACAGATCTTGCTGACTGGCCGCTCAAGTTGACTTGTTCTTGTCTGAAGTTTCACACTTCTCACGAATCCTCTGTGGTCTGGTTTAGTGTCTACGATGCGGGCCATAACCCAGGAACCTCGGGGGGCGTTTGCATCGGCCACTAATACAATGTCTCCTTTGCTGAAGTTTCTCCTAATTCTGTTCCACTTGTGTCGTTCTTGCATAAGCGGGATATATTCCTTTGTCCATCTTGACCAGAATAGATCGGAAATGTACTGCACTTGTCGCCATCGACGTCGAGCATATACATCTTCCTTCTTGAAAAGTCCAGGTGGAAGGATCGGTTGCGACTTCAGCAAAAGCAGGTGGTTTGGAGTGAGGGGTTCAAGATCATTGATATCTTCAGAAATGGTTGTCAACGGACGACTATTCAATATTGCTTCTACTTCGCACATCACTGTGGAAAGACTTTCATCATCAAGAGTTTGTTGCCTTGTGATGGTTAGCAAAATTCTTTTCAATGATCTTATCAACCTCTCCCATACGCCTCCAAAGTGCGCAGCTGCGGGAGGATTGAATGTCCATTTCACTCCTCTTTGTTGTAGTGTTTGCTCTATCTTGTCTTGATTCAAAGCTGTTAGAGCTTCTTTCAATTCTCGGTCTGTAGACACAAAATTGGTTCCATTGTCAGATCTTATTCCAACGACTTGACCACGGCGACAGATAAAACGTCTCAGTGCATTGATGCAAGAATCAGTGTCTAATGAATGAGCTACTTCAAGGTGGACGGCACGGCTTGCAAGGCAGGTGAAAATGACACCGTAACGTTTCACAGTGCTTCGTCCTCGCTTTACCTCAATTGGGCCGAAGTAGTCAACTCCTACTTGAGTAAAAGGGGGTAGATCAGGTGTTACTCTGTCTTGTGGCAGGTCTGCCATCCTTTGCTCACCGACATTTGCATGGGTTCTTCGACATGTTACACACTCAGAAATGACTTTCCTTGATAAGGAATTAGCACATGGAATCCAAAATTTCTGTCGCAGAACTGACAACATGTGGTTCCTACCACCGTGCCCAGTTTGGATGTGAATGTGTTCAAGAATCAATCTGGATACGTGGTGCCTTTTGGGCAAAATGGCTGGATGTTTTGTTTCTTCGGGCATTGCCATTCTGCTAAGTCTTCCGCCCACTCTTAGCACTCCTTGATCCATCTTTGGGTCCAACTTAAAGATTGAGCTGTCCTTTTTTACGTTTGAGTTGCCTTTCTTCAAGGTGGCAATCTCATCAACAAAGCCTTGAGCTTGACATAAGCAGATTATTTCAGTCTCAGCTTTCTTTAGCTCATCAATACTCAACTTTGTTGGTTCAAGAGATTCTTTGAACTTTTTCATTTCACATTCAATCCTCAATTTCTGCTTAGTGAGGTCGTTCTCTTGTGCTTGCATGTTTTGACACACATCCTTCCGCTTCCTGCTCAATTTTAGCAACAGGTCTTTGGTGGCAAGCATCCAGGCTACTGCTCTTCTTAACTTGGTCCAGTTGGAATAGCGATGTAATAGAGCTGTAATAGCATCTGGGCCTGTCTGGATGATGTTAGCTGTCACCTTTGGTTTTCTAACTTCTGGGTCATCAAAGCAAAGAGGTTCAAGACGTTCAGGAGATTCAGGCCACTGCTCCTCTGTGGCTAAAAGGAACTGAGGACCATTAAGCCAGTCATTGCATTTAGTGAATGCATCTGCTGTCAGGCCACGAGATGCATGATCTGCAGGGTTCACTCTGGTGTTGACATATCTCCATTGCGCATCATCTGACGCTTCTCTGATGAAACCAACTCTATTTGCCACGAAGGTTTGGAATCTTTTTGAGTCATTTCTTATGTATTTTAGCACTGCTGTGCTGTCAGTCCAGTACATGGATTTCTGAAGATCAATCCTCAATTCAGTTCTCAACATCTTGTCAATACGTACTGCTAACACTGCAGCAGTCAGTTCCATTCTGGGAATCGTTATTTGTTTTAAAGGTGCAACGCGTGCTTTTCCCATAAGGAATGTGACGTGTTTCAGATTTTTTACATTCGTCATCAAGATGTAGGTTACCATTCCATAGCCTTTGTCACTAGCATCACAAAAATGATGAAGTTGGGCTTCTTTGATTTTTCCAAAGTGTTTTGGTTTGATGCATCTTGGGACATTGATGTTTTCCATTTGCTTTAAACCATCTAACCATTTCAGCCAGAGCTGATGGTAGGCAACTGGAATGTTATCGTCCCATCCAATTTTCATTTTGCACAGCTCTTGCAGCAGGTGTTTACCAGTGACAACAAATGGGGCGAGAAATCCTAACGGATCATACACAGAGCTAATGACAGATAGAATTCCCCTCTTAGTGGGTGCTTGATTCTTTAATGTCACTTGAAACCCGAATGAATCTTCTTCAACTTTCCATGCCACACCTAAGGCTCTTTCAACAGGTATGTGATCTTTATCCAAATCTATGGTTTTGACTTCGGCTGCTCTTTCTTCCTCAGGAATTGAGTTCAATACAGACTTGTCATTGCTGATCCATTTGGTTAGCCTGAAACCACCTCTTTCACACAAGTTCATCAACTCCTTGCATATTGCCTTGGCTTCAGATGCAGTGGATGCAGACTTTAAACAGTCATCAACGTAAAAGTTGTCCTTGATCGTTGCAATGGCTTCTGGTGAGTAACTTTGAACATTGTCTTCAGCCGTTCTTCTAAGTGCGTAGCTGGCACAACTAGCAGAAGAGGTTGCTCCAAAAAGGTGAACTGTCATTCTGTATTCGACAAGGCTTTTTGTGATGTCACCATTTGGCCACCATAAGAATCGCAGGTAGTTCGAGTCAGATGGTGTCACTTTGACCTGATGATACATGCCCTCTACATCCGCCATCATTGCCACTTGTTCTTCTCTGAATCTCAATAGAACACCAAGTAATGTACTTGTGAGGTTTGGGCCTTGCATTAACTGTTCATTTAGTGAGGTGCCTTGGTAGGATGCAGAGCAGTCAAAAACAACACGAAGCTTGCCTTTTCTTGGGTGTCGAACACCATGGTGAGGTAAGTACCATACTTTACCTTCTTCTTGGCTTTGTTCATCATGTGGAACAACTTCTGCATGTCCTTTAGCAATCACATTCTCCAGAAAAGCAGTATATTCCTTTTGAAAGGTGTCGTCTTTCTCAAACTTTCTTTTTACAGAAAGCGCTCGCTGTTCAGCCATCTGCCGATTGTTGGGCATTAATGGATCATGCTGTTTAAAAGGGAGCTTGAGCTGGTAATGTCCATCTTTTATTTTAGCTGAGCTTGAGACTACATCCATGAACCTTTTGTCTTCTACTGACATTTCTGACTTTTCATTTGAGGTCTTTTCAGGGAAGTCATGGTTATATTGTTGAATTAAGAGATCATTTAAATTTACTACTGATATTCGATTACTGAAAATGTGGTTCAATGCACTTCCTTCAGGGCTGTCTTTGTGCAACATTCCATTTACAACCCATCCAAGTTTAGTTTCAACTGCATAAGGCCCATTTCCTTTGCTGTTGATTATCTTCCAGGGCTCCATCAAATTCGGTGCATCATTCCCTATCAGCAGGCCGACATCTGCATCGGTATGGGCCAATTTCACCTCTTTCAGGTAGTCCCATTTACTTATTGCTGCCTGTGTAGGAATTTGCTCTTTGGTTACTGGAATTTCCTCTTGGATGTACAAAGATGGAAGTTTCATGAAATCATTTTTGTTAATACCTGAGATTTCAAGACCGGATATGATGTCAATATTGGTGACTTTATCTTGCCCTAAAGTTCTCAGCAGTATTTTTGTTTTTCTTCCCTTTATATGCAACTGTTTCCTAAGTGCTTCAGTACAAAAGCTTGCAGTGCTCCCTGGATCCAGGAAAGCATACGTTTGTACACAGGTGTCACTGTTTGTCAGTTTTATTTGAACAGGAACGATGGAAAGGGTTTGGTTGTCACCGGCCCCAGTTGGCTTCTCCAAAGAAACCATTGCACTGCTCACTGACAATTTCTCAGTGTTGACGTTATCCATTTTGTCATCTTCTGTTTGCCTCTTCACAATGTGCAATATTGTCGGATGTTTTAACTTGCAGATGGTACAGGTTAAGCGTCTTCTACAATCTTTGCTCAGGTGACCTTTCTTCACACATCCAAAACAAATGCCATTTGCCTTGAAGAAGTGCACTTTGTCTTCGTGTTTCCTTTTATCCAACTGCTCACAAGCATCCGTGTTGTGATCCTTTTTGCAGTACAAACAAACTTTTTCCTCTGATGTTTCAGTGTTTCCATGGCTTGGACTCCTTGAACGCGTTTCCTGCGTGATTGTCACAAAGCTGCTTTTTTGAGATTTTAGAGGTCGAAATCCATCACTGGGTTTAATATTTACATTTCTGTCTTTCCTTTGTGCAGCATCATTTATGTCTCCAAACATTGGGTCACAAGCGATGTTTGCCTGTCTTTCCACAAAGTCCACAAGTTGTTTATACTTGGCTCTTTTGGCTGTGCGTTCACAATAGTCATAAGCAATAGTGCGCCATCTTTCTTTGAGTTTGTAAGGCAGTTTTGTTATGACAGTCTTCATATGTGTTGGGCAGTTCATGTCTTGCAGCATGTCAATATCAGTCATAGCAGTACAACAGCTCCTTAAAAATAGTGAATAATCTTGAAGTCCCTTTCTATCCTCTGCTTTGAGCACATTCCAATTCAGGGCTTTCTCTTGATAAGCTGAAGCGATCAAAACCTCATTTCCAAATGCCTTTTGTAATAATTTCTTAGCTTCCTTATATCCTGTTTTAGGTGGCATATGCATGCAACTTCTGACAAGCACTTGTGCTCGACCACTTGTGAACTGATCCAAGAAAAATAGCCTGTCACATTCATTATCGGTTTTACTTTCAATACAGTGCTCAAATGTATGCACGAAGGACAAATAATGCATTGGATTTCCATGAAAAACTGGAATTTCTCTTGTCGGAAGAAGTGAGAGTCTTTGTTCTTTAATTAACATTTGAGTAATTTCATTTTGTCGTTCCATGATTTTCAACAGGTCCGAATTGTTGTCATCCTGCAAAGGACTTTTCTTATGATGACGTTGCACACGTACTTTGTGAATGCTGGGGACAGTCCTAGTATACAAAACTCTGTTGTCTTCGTCTTCATCATCATCATCATCATCATCATCAAGCCTTTGATCATCACCTCTTTGTATATACTGTAGATAATCATCTTCCTTAGTAGCTTCTTCAAGAGCATTAACTTCTGCACTTGCTGCAGCAATTTCACTTTCCATGTTTAGAGCATCCTTTTTAGCTTGAAACTCAGCCATCATTATAGCTTCTTCTTTTTCAAGATCATGCTTTTGTTGCATCACGGCAGCTTTAGCAATAAGGGCTGCTTTTTTGGCTTCTGCCCGTATGAGAGCTGATTGAACAGAGGCTTTACTCTTGCTGCTCGTGGCACTTTTCTTTGAGTTACATTTACTTATTTTACCCACAGAAGTGGCATGCAAACTTTCATGTACTGTTGTATCTGCATTAGGTGACAAATCTGGTTCTTCGGCATCATTGGCGTGCATAACCGCTTTTTTTAGCCATTTTTTCACAATTTCTTGAAATTCCTTGATCATTGCAACTTTAGGTAAATACCATTCATTGTGATCAGAATCCCTTTGCTCTTCTGGGAGCAAATTATAAATAGAACACTGCAGCTCTGAAAATTCCTTTATTAAGTCACAGAGCTTCTCATAGGCCGTTTCAACAGTGTCCACGTTATTGTAATCCACCATCATTGACTCAATATTATTTCTTTTGATTTTCATCTGTTTAAATGTACTCTTTCTTGCATTCTTTTGATGAGAAAGTTTTGCTTCAATACCCTTTTCCGTCATTTTGATCTCTCTTTTTTCTCTTTCTTCAGACATGTTTGCTTCCTTTGTTCCAGCCTCGCGGTCTTTGGACATAATTACTTCAAAGCAATATTTTCGCACACTTGCATTGATCAATACAGCTCCACGCCGTTCACTTCACCCGCGGGCGGGCTTTCAAGCAGGCTTCGTGCATACATGTTTCAACGTGAGTGCTTATTGAGCGAGTGGCAAGCCGGTTTGCAACATTCAATGCACGGAAATATCCCGTTCCTCTTCAAATTAACGTTACTCTCCAATAATGCGTTCCAACGCTCATTCACATTCAACAACAATTAACACGATGCACAATCCTTCCAATCCAACGGTGACAAACGAAGTCTTCAACTTGAGAAGTTTCCAACTATTGTCCTGGCTTTCTTTCAATTTTTAAGCCGTCAGACGCCATAGACTTCCAACGCGCAGTCGCGCACAGTTGCTGTCTTCTTACCTTGAGTTGCAGCTCTCGCTCTCGTGCAGATGAAGAGATGAATGTTTGTTTGATGTAGGCTATAGAGTGTGTGTACGTGTACAGCGCAGCGGCCTCGTTAAGTTCAAATCAAAATAACGTAACGTAGGTTCAAAAGGGCTCAATATGGATTCAAGTATCAAAATAAATATCGATAATCAACTTAAAGAGCGTGTAATGCGCGGTGCGGTGCGGTTGGAAACTGTTTCTCTCTGGCGTCTGTTTGCTGTGTCGCACACCTGGCTCAATTAATGTCTCTCACCGCTGTCGCACGTATAACACGTCATCGGCTGGTGACTAACTCTCAGCCACTCAATTACAGCCAAAAATACAAATAAATAGAATGGCTCCAACACCATTAGTTAATAAAGACAATATGTGCACACCTTCAGTCCAATATTAAGGAGAAAAAATAAACGGCTTTCAAAGCAGACACTTTCTTCTCATGGGTTTGTTTTGAAGGCAGAAGGGTCCTTAGACCGGCATGCTCAGAAGGCACAGCTTTTAATAATGGCAGAAGGAAATTGAGCTTTCAAAATCTTTAAAAAGAAAATAGGAACAAGTCCATCGTACTGGATATATAATTTAATGCCACTTAAATATGGCACTGCAGTTGAGTTCTAAAATCCATTGTAGGGTCAATTAAACTGAATGGAAATATAAATTATAACATATTTTCATTTCACCTTTTCATTTTCTTTAATTGTCACAATTTACCAAGTTCATTAGTTTTCTTGTCATCAGGATAACATTATTTATTGTCATCGTATTGATGATGATGATGATGATAATAACAAGAAGAATAAACCAAACAAGTTCAGGCAATGAAAGAATGGTGACAAAGAATATATAGAATTATACGATTAAAAACACGATTTTCAGACGGCAGCCCGTCTTTTATTGTCACACAACACACTACAACACATGCATGTGGCCACTACACACACTCATGCTGACGGTGGCCGGTGAAATATGTCCTCTGCATTTGACCCATCCAGGCTTGTCCTTTCCTCCAGGGGGCAGGCGAGGAGCAGTGGTCGCTATTTCTTTCCAGCGCCCGGGGACCTTCATTGGACCATCATTGGACCAACTTCAGATGTTGTCGTCACTGGTCGGATGACGATATTCTGCATGTTTTTAGTGGGGGGTTATGTACGGAGGAACCCCCTGGGGGGTACGGGGAGAACATGCAAACTCCACACAGAAAGGCCATACAGTAGCCCTACAGTAGCTATGTAATATAAATAGATTCAAGATTCAAAAGATTTATTGCCATGTCAACAAAAGTTGATAGGACTTTGTCTTGGTTCACTCTCAGAGACAACAAAAAACAAATATATTTTATAAAAGAAAATTCACAGAATATTATGCAACAGGAGTCACAGAAAGCACAGCAGTTCACATTTTGCGAGTCTTGCCAGCAACAGCCTGCTGACTGGTGACACACCAGCTTGGCGGGGGGGAAGTCAGCACACTGTCTTGTTAGACAGACCAAAACAGTCAGCATAGTGTTCTGTTACACAGACCAAAACAGTCAGCACACTGTCCTGTTACACAGACCAAGACTTAATCTGCCTACTATTCACAGGAATGAATATACGGAGTAACATCTACACAGAATAAAACCACGCCTCGAAAAATGTCACTCTATTAAAAAGTACAAACAAACAAACAAACAAACACAACAGTCACTAACAGCAGTAGCCTAGGTTCCCCAAAATGGGAGGAGAAAACATGGTCCCAATTATGTCTCAGAAAATGCTCTGCAACCTGCATCTGCTAAACTAAAGCTTTTGTTGTGCCATAAATAAATACATTTTTAATATAGAGATTTACTTTTTTATTGTAATCTGTGACAGACACACACACACCCCGCGTGCACACGCACGCACGCACGCACGCGCACACACACACACACACACACACACACACACTCACACACACACACACACACACACACACACACACACACACACACACACACACACACACACACACACACACACACAGCATACTCAACTATCTTCTCTTGTCTTATATGGTAGATTGCACACCAGCCTCAATTATGCAAAACGTTTCTAGATGCACACTAGGCTTCCAAAGTGTATGAGCATCTCAGTCGCCCCAACACAGTATGCTATAATACACATCCTCCCCAGCACAGTATGCTTATACACATTCTATCGAAACCTTGACTAAACCTGCTCTTCGTCCTGCCTGATGAGTTGCATGGGCAGTCCATTCGCCTGAGGTGCAGGGTTCTCACGCGGGATGACATCCATATTCCTCCTCTCCTCTACACACCAGCAATACAGCCTGGGTAGTGCCTGCCTCACCTCGGTTCCTCAGCCCAAAGACCAGCGGGTTGATGCAGGGCAGCACCATTGACGTGACCAGCAGGGACATGTTGAGCAGGGCCACGGAGACCGGGAGCGCCGCAGGCCTGGCGCCGGGGAGTGTAGGTGACTGCGCCGTGACCAAGGCCCCGTTCAGCTTCGACAGCTCCAGCAGTGCATTCACAGGGATTCTGAGCAGCACCGGTAGCAGCTGCAGGACCAGCATGCTGCAGTAGAACAGCACAGTCTTGCACGCTCTGGTGTTGAACTGGTTGAACGGGACCATGGCGTTACTCGCGTCCTGGTACATCCTCAAGTAGGAGAACGAATGGAGCAGAAGGCATGTCAGCAGGGACAGGGAGCCCATGATCATGCGGTAAACAGCAGGCGTGCGCGGGAAACCAAAGTTCTTCTCCATCGTGACCGGATCGCACAACAGCCCCGCCGTGAAGGGGCTTGATTGAGTCATCTCTTCCGAGGACAGCAGGACCATGTAGATGAAGATGACAGAGATGGAGAAAACCCAGATTAGGCTGACGGTGAGTCGCAAGCGCAGTTGGGCGGTGATATACAGGTAGCGGATGGCATGGCACACGTACAGGTAGCGCTCCAACGACATGCAGGTGAGGGTCAGGAGGCTGGAAAGGTTGGCGGTGCAGAACGTGAAGAACTGGACGTAGCACCAGGCATCGAACGGCAGCGTCTGCCGGTGGGCCAGCGAGTAGATGAGCGTTGGACCTAAGGTGACGGTCTGGGCGAGGTCGCTCAGGATCAGCTTCTTGAGAAGGGTATAGCGCGGCTGCCAGGAGAGGTCCTCAGACTGTCCGAGCCCGAATAGAGTAAATCCGTTCACCGCCAATGACAGGAGAGTCAGCACCACAAACATGCATATCAGCGCCGGCACTGCCTGAACATGGGGCAGGATGGAAAGAAAGAGGCAGCCAGCGGTGTCCAGCTGCTCCCCGGTGGAGGTGTTCTGCGGTGGCTTGGTTTGGTTCGCTGAGCCGTGCCAGGCACACGGGCCAGTTAGGTTGTGCCACTCTGCGGCCGTCATGCTATGTGTGATGTTGGCATGAAGTACTGCTGGGTCTATGCTGCTGTAGCAGCCTTTTATTCAGTCACAAAAGTCTAATAATAATAATAATAATACATTCAATTTATATAGCGCTTTTCTAAGTACTCAAAGTCGCTTTACACACAGAGTAAAATCATTTATACATTTGTAATAGGAAAATAAATAGAAATAAGAAATAAGAGATGGGGTTAGCAGGTGAAGGCGAGTGTGAAGAGGTGGGTTTTGAGGGCCTGTTTGAAAGATGGTAGGGTGTTTGCTTGACGGATGTGGATGGGGAGAGTGTTCCAGAGGGAGGGTGCAGCGACTGAGAAGGCCCTGTCGCCCCAGGTCCGGAGCTTGGTCCTGGGGATCCTCAAGCAGTTTGTGTCTCCAGACCTGAGGCTGCGAGTGGGGGCGTGGCGGGGGAGGAGATCAGAGAGGTAGGGGGGGGCCAGGTTGTTTAGGGCTTTGTAAGTGATGAGTAGTATTTTAAAGTTGATCCTATGTTTGACTGGGAGCCAGTGGAGGTCATGAAGGACAGGGGTGATATGGTCTTGGCGGCGGGTGGAGGTGAGGAGGCGGGCAGCAGAGTTCTGTACATATTGAAGTTTATTGAGGATTTTGTTGGGTGAGCCATAGAGGATACTATTGCAGTAGTCGAGTCTGGAGGTTATGAGGGCATGGATGAGGGTTTCAGCGGCGGAGAAGGGAGGGGCGGAGGCGAGCAATGTTCCTGAGATGAAAGAAGGCGGTTTTGGTGACATGGTTGGCATGGGGAAGGAAGGAGAGGGTGGGGTCAAGGATGAGGCCGAGGTTGCGGACTTGGGTGGAGGGGGTGATGTTGGAGCCGTCGATGTTAAGTGTAAAGTCCTGAGCAGAGCGGGTGAGGGAGTTTGGGCCAATGATGAGGATTTCGGATTTATTGCAGTTGAGTTTGAGAAAGTTCTCTTGCATCCAGGATTTTATGTCGGTAAGGCAGGCGGAGAGGGTGGAGTGGGTGGCTGGAGTGATGGTTTTGGAGGAGAGGTATAGTTGAGTGTCGTCGGCGTAGCAGTGGAAACGGAGGCCGTGGCGGCGGAGGATGTGACCAAGGGGGAGGATGTACAGGATGAAGAGTAGGGGACCAAGCACTGAACCTTGGGGGACACCGTGGATGACTGGGGCGGTGGAGGATTGGCAGTTGTTGATGGAGATGTATTGGTGACGGTCGGAGAGGTATGAGGTGAGCCAGGAGAGGACGGTGTCGGTGATGCCAATGGAGTGCTGAAGACGGGAGAGGAGGATGGAGTGGTTTATGGTGTCAAAAGCAGCTGTGAGGTCTAGGATATGATATGATTTATGATTGCTCTCATTTTCATGGTGTCCTGAATGTAAGTATAAAGGTCCATTAGCACTTTGGTGCGACTGCTGGCTGCATCTGGCTGTACCTGGGAGCTTCCGTAATAATAACAGTTTCAAAATGACTATATTTAGGAGCCACTCAGCCCCCGTTCACACAGGAAGCAATGCTCAACCTCAAAGGGCAGCTGTAGCTCAGGAGGTAGAGCGGGTCGTCCACTAATCGCTTTGGATAAAAGAGGTCGGTGGTTCGATTCCCGGCTCCTCCAGTCTGCATGTCGAAGTGTCCTTGGGCAGGACACTGAACCCCAAATTGCTCCCGTTGGTGTGCCAGCACCCTGCGTGGTAACCTGCCGCCATCGGTGTGTGAATGGGTGAATGTACCTACTGACTGTAAAGCGCTTTGGATAAAAGTGCTATATAAATGCAGGCCATTTACCATTTAACCTAAGCTCTACTTTCTTTTAGGCGTCCTTGTTAACAGGCGAGGCCGTTCACACCACCCGCGCACGTGTCACGCTGAAGCCTCGCCGAAGCCACGCTCACGCCTTGCTCAAGCAATCGTTCACGGAGGATTCACGCCTATTTTCCAAGCGTGACGCGTGAAGCCAGGCATGAAGTCAACAGGAGTTGTGGGTGGGTTCAGGGCGCTTACTTCAGCTGTAAAGCTTGCCACCAACAGGTGTTGGTGATTTGATCATTGGTGGATTATTTTTTATTGGCATAGGCATGTACTATGATAAGAAAAACATTGCAATAACAATAAAAGAAAATTTTTTTTTTTTTTTTTTTTTTTTACATAGATTCTATGTCATACATATTTATGGAAGATGGAAGTTCAAAGAAAACTCGGCTAAGGGGCCGATACCCTATTACTGTGGGCTCTGTTTGTTTGTTTGTTTGTTTGTTTAAATTTTTGTCCAGTCTACCACTGTAATTGTGATGCCACTGATGATGTCTTAATGTCTATGACATCATCAGCGATGTCACTGATGAGGCGAGGCCACGCAGCAGCCGAGCTGCGGGCGAGGCCGAAGTTGAGAAATTGTGTGCTGAGTGACGTCACTCGAGCCCTCCATGATGTGATCAGTGATGGTCACTTGAGCAATTGTGATGTCATCAGTAATGCGAAGTTGGGCAATTACTGTATGTGCTGTGCATGCCAATAGAGCAGGAGCTGCGTATGCGCACACACACACACACACACACACACACACACACACACACACACACAACTGCCCGGCTGACATCACTTCCGTCACAAAATCTTGAATGTACCGGACACCGACCTCCAAATCTCTCCCACATCTCGCCAGATGCCTGCGTGACATCACAATGCAAATGCAAGTGGAATTGCGCAACATCATCATCATTTTGTCATAAATCGTGATGGACACCTCCACCGCCACAGTCAGACAGACACAACTTAACCAATTTTAACTAAAGAAGACAATTGCTCGAGTGACATCACTGATGACATCACAATTCCCTGATGACATCGTAGTCGAGCAATTACATGACATCACTTCCAGTTGAGTGACATCACCTCACACACACTCACACCTTCTTCCTTGTCGCCTCGATCCAGACCAAATCCAGACCCAAATCTCGGGAATTCTCGCCATTCGTAAGGTCACTCTGACGTCACGCGAGCAAGGGGGCCGGAACTAGAGGTAACACGTACGTGAACCAAATACACGTACGTGGTCTGAGCTTCGGTTTTTAGCCCGAATATTACAAAAGACCGCACTGATTCATAACAGGTATAAAGTCATGTTATAGCAGTCGGGCGCACAAGCAAGACAACAGTAAAACGGACAGGTTTTTGTATTGAGTTTGGTGTCAGTGGGCGTAACCCATAAGAGAGCGAGCCCCATACCCCCAGCGTTGCGTAGCAACAATAGAGGAAGTAACTCCTGTCCCCCGCACACAAAACTCATGCTCCTTCATCTCGTACTCCTGCATCTTGTGCTCCTACATACGTACAAAGTTGTTTATAGAAGCGGTTACCCCGCTTAAGCTCTTCCCTGCACTGATGCATGGGGCTTGACTCTATCACTTTAGTTTTAGTTTTATCGCTGCTTTAGTTTGTCTATGTCTACGCACAAATCGCTTGAGGAACAGTTTCTTCCCGCAGGCCACGAGACTCCTTAACATACACAAATAGTGAAGTAGCCGTACTGTACCGTACTGTAGCTGCTACCATTACGTATGTCTAATGTTTAATTGTATGTTTAATAAGGAATATGCTATTTGTACCTGTATGTCAAATACGCCGAATTTGAAACGCAGAGTTTAATTGTATGTTTAATAAGGAATATGCTATTGGCACCTGTATGTCAAATACGCCGAATTTAAAATGTTTAAGCACGTTTAAAGTATGCACACGACATGTGCACCTATGTGCAGTGAATATGCCACTGTCTCTGACTTGTCTTATCACTATACTGCCTAAGGCAACAACAAGAGACACAACAAGCAATAAGGCAGTCTGCCTTATTGCTTGTTGTGTTGTGTCTCTTGTTGTTTTTGCACTCAAATGCCCTGTTATATTTGTACTATGTTGTAAACGGAGTTCACAGCACAAGAATTTCACACGTGATACTTGTACCATGGAGTGACAATAAAAATCTTGAATCTTGAATCTTGAATGTGAAAGCAGAAGACAGGCCGACCTGTTGTTGCCCTGCAAAGTGACTTGGCTTATTCTGATGCCTCCCCTGCATTCACATGCATAAAACTCAGCCCCATCTTTCATTCCCTCTAAAGAAGAGGCTTAAGCTTAATTTATACTTATTAGAAAGTGTCGCTCAGCACATGGTCGCTGACGAAAAAGAAAGTGTCGCTCATGGTGTTGCATTTATACTTCAGAGTTTGCCTCGGTTCAACGGTCACGTGACACTCGAACGCTATAAGCAGACAGCCAAGAGAAGAGAGGGAATGGAATGCACAGTGAAACCACCTCGGAGGCAAGATGTAACGTACTTGGCTGCAGCCGCATACAAACAGCACACAACCACACAACTCACCTCCTCTCTCTCTGGGAAATTGGTCACGATGTTCTTTGTGATTTTCACGCATACATCAAGGACAGGCTGATAAAAATAGCAGGGGCACGTTCATTCATTTCAATCGAGCAAAAACTAGCGGGTGGACCACAACCAAAACAAGGAAGTCGAGCGCGTGCCGTCTATATAGCCAATCAGACTTGTGCGATGGCGTAGTCAGCGACACTAGACATTTCACCAGGTAGCAGACACTGCTTGAAAGTGTCGACTCAAGTCCTCATTTCTGTCGGCGACCGTTTCAAAAGTGTCGGCAGACAAAGCATAAATTGGGCTTATCCGCCCTGATGACATGCAGAGCTGCACGGAGACGGGCCTTGCCGTAGACACCTCGGACCCGTCTCATATCTGCCTGAACCCTAATTCTGTCAGCTTCACTAAGTCTCCCAGGTTGGGGATAGAGACACTGTGGAGCGCGTCATCATTAAGGAACCACGCCCAAAACGGGGGAAGACACAAACTCCCGTCCAATCCTAGCGTTCTCCTATGTCGCGTGCATGGTCGGCTGTTGCACACAAAGATCATATACGGAAGATGAACACTCCAACTTACTTCATTGACAGCAACATCCACATTTTTCTTCTTGCCAATTCTCAATGGCTTCCTTGTTTTCCTCGGGAGTACAAAAACTACACTTTAACTGGCGATTTTTTACATTTGTTGTCTGCGCAGCCCACCACACAACAGCTTTTAGCTATGTTTAAATCAAGGAATATGATGCTGGTGTGTGGAACTGAATGGAGAGCTTTCCCCCATGATGGGCGTGGCCTATTTCATGCAGTGTCTTTATGCACTCTGGCACTGTCTGCTGCAAGCCTGCAGTGCTGCACATTCACACCTCATTTCTGTAGAGACGACATAATGCTTTTAGTAACAGATTACAAGGAGGGACAGCAAGGTTGAAGTCAACCCAAATGCTAGAAACCAAGCTAGGTCGAAACCTAGCATATGGCCAGCACAGAAAAGCGTTGACGAGCCTGTTGGTTGTAGCAGGCAGCGACATTGTTAAAGTGGAGGGCTGTCAGTGGCAAAAGTATGAAGGATATAATGGAAAATCAGTATGGTAAGAAAATAATTATTTAATTATGTAGTTGCATTTAATAAAACATTTTATTATAATACATTCATGTGTGTGTGTGTGTGTGTGTGTGTGTGTGTGTGTGTGTGTGTGTGTGTGTGTGCGCGTGTGTGTTTGTGTGTGTGTATGTGTGTGCGCGCGCGTGTATTTATTGTGAAATTCTAAAAGATGTGTATCGCATTAAAAGGACCCCCTTTCCCTCTGTATAGCTCATTGTGCCTTTTCAACTTCTATTGTTCTAATTACATCTCTGCCAGTTAGCAGTATCCCAAAATCATAAGTTCATGATGAAATAGCCTACGGTGCGGTGTGGGCTTTCAAAAAACCATTAAATAAGTTTTGAGCAGCACAGTCCACACATGCTGTGTGCTGTGGTTTGGTGAAGTTTGGACAAAATTAGAAGGCGAAATAGCGATTTCTGTAAAATAGGCCCCACCCACAACACTTTGCAAGTCGATTATATCGCAACGGTGAGGTCTTTCAAAAAACGGCATGACAGGTTTTGTGCAGAACAGACGTGGTTTGGTGAAGATTTGACCAAATTTGGAGAACTAACGAAAAAATGCTTTTGGACAAAATTCGAAATGGCGGAAAATCTAGTTAGACGGAAATGGGCGTGGCCTATACAGAAAGAATGTTGATCGTAGAAGCTATGGTTCCAAAGTTATGGACCAAAACGTAAAGAGGGCAGCTATAGCACCACCGTGAGGTCAATCGGTGTAATTTTTTAGGCCAGAGTAGAAGAGTACTCTATGAACCTATACCCAATTTGGGAACAGTCGCTTTTTTTTTTTCAGTCGCTCTTAAGGTTTGTGAGCTACGGGTACCTTTTGTTGCCATAGCGCCCCCTATAGTCGAAATGACACAATTGTTTTTTTTATCAGCTCAGAGTACATAGCTGCACACCTGTACCAAGGTTCATTCGCAACGGACAATGCGTTCCGGAGTTAGGGCGATTTTTGTGAACTAGGCCACACCCACAAAATTTCAGAAGTCGATTATATCGCAACAGTGCGGTCTTGCAAAAATCTGTGAAGTATGATTTGTGTAGAATACACACACGTGTGGTTTGGCGAAGATTGGACCAAATTTGAAGGAGAAATAGCGAAAAAACACTTTAGGGGACAATTCAAAATGGTGGAAAATCTAGTGAGACGGAAATGGGCGGGGCCTCTATCAGCAGATGCGGAATGACCCAAGGAATGCAGGGAACAAATTATTTTGATTGTAGGTTCAAAAGTGATGGACCAAAATGTAAAGAGGGCTGTTATAGCGCCACCTAGTGGTCAACAAGTGTAATCCGCCCTTAGTAAAAGGTGACTCTGTGAACCTACCTACCAAGTTCGGTAGCGGCAGGTCTTATGGTTTCTGAGTGGGACCAAATGGGCTTCCAAATGGTCCCCCAAATGGGCTTGCAAATTGGGTGGACAAACCCTGCGTGCGCCGGCCAAAAATGGCATTGTGCTGCCGTTTATGAAGACAACACAACACCGATGACGATGATGGTAATGATGATGATTAATTTTCACCACCGCTGTAATCATCACACCAATTGTCACAGTTATTGCCATGATCTGACACAGTCCAGGACAAGGTAATATTAAAATGTCATTCTAAGCAGTGTGCAGCGGACCGTTAGCCATGCTGGACACTTATGAAATAACTCAGCCTCACTATTAAGAAAGCATTGGTCCTAATTAGATGAGGCCATAAACTCTTTAGATGAGTCGATAAGAGAGAGGCGTCTAGTTGGATCTCCAGCGGATTGAAAAGCATTTAATGAAAGTAGCGATTGTAGCCACTGCTTTGGTCCCATCAGCACGCGAGAGTCCACCCCAACAATGTGGCTGACCCAGGGAAAACAAACAGAGTGCTTATGCACACAGCAGGCTTTTCAGTGATTGAATAGACATTTCTTATGTAAGTAATTAGTAAAACAGGCAGAATCATCTCATTAGAGAATAGCAGCACATCTCTAAAAGTCAATGCGATTACGCCTCGCTCATACATGTATTGTTATATAGATGTTTCATTATAGTGTAACCCATTATGCTTATGCTTTTATTCACCGCTGTTAAAATTATGAATTATCATTTCTAAAAGTCAATGCGATTATGCCTTGCTTAGAGCATACATATGTATTGTTGTAGATGTTTTATTATCGTGTAACCCATTAAAGTCCCTGGAAACCAGAAATATTTCTTTATTATTTAGCATTTTGAGTTCATCACATCACAGGACCCTATGTTAATAAGCCACCAGCCAAATTTGAACGATGATGAACGTCGCAAAGTATATAAATTTAGGTTTGACAGTCATGGCAAAAGTCATGAGAATCAATTAGTTTTTAGAGTGTATTTTCTCCCGCGGACTGTGTGGGCGTGTCCCGTCTGCAGCAGGGACATTTCTCACTCTCTCTCTCTCTCTCGGAGAGAGGAAAGAGAGAGAAAGAGAGTGTGTCTGTGTGTGTGTGTGTGTGTGTGTGTTCGCGCGTTGCACCGTGCATAGCGTACTGAGAGGAAGAGATCTCTGCTCAGCGCTTCTGTCTCCCTCCCACTCTGTGTGTCCAGCACTATGCTGCCTGCCCCCCCTCTCTCTCTCTCTCTCTCTCTCTCTCTCTCTCTCTCTCGGGACTAGTGAGAGAGAGAGAGAGAGAAGCATAGCGCTCGGCACACAGAGTGGGAGGGAGACAGACACTGAGTGAGCGCTGTCACTGGGGGCAAACAATGGACAAAAGGAGAAGGGCGAGTTGCGCGCGTGTACAAAGGTTATATAGAGCTTATGACGTCATAAGCTCCTGCATTTTAGCACCTCGCGCACTGCTCTCTTCAATGAGGAAGTACCTTGCAGAATCTTGTAGAAAAGTGTCGATTTTAAGGCTTTGGGTTGAAAGTAATGTATAATAATTTCGGAGGCACACAATTACTAACATAAGACCCTAAATAACATAGTTAGAATGTTTTTGTGGATTTTGGTTTCCAGAGACTTTAAGTTTATGCTTTTATTCACCGCTGTTATAATCAATGAAGCCTCGCATTAGTTTATTTGAGAAACAGAAGTCATGTGCTACGCCCTAGCTGTAACCAGCTGTCAGCCGCTGATTGGATCATTGTCACAGCCATTCTCACAATAAGGCGGTCTGTTAAAATACAGCCTCCTCTCTCACTCTGATCATTGCTCCACCTATGCTGCTTCACACCACTGCTGCTGGTAATTGCTTTGCCTCCACCACCCCAGCCTCCACCTTTCTAGTTGAAGAGCCTGCATGGCTCAAAAAGTTGAACATGTATTCCATGTCTTGTTTAGGCTCCCTCTGTTACTCACTATGGCTTTAAATTAATCTGGAATCTTGTATCCCCATGGGGGATTTTGCTGCACTCCCTGTTCGGCGTAGCCAGAGCCGTGTACATAGAAGAGTCGCGACATCTCCATTCACTCCAATGAACCAGTTTTTTTACTCTCAAGAGTTCCAGGAAGTAAGGTCCTGGATTAAGCAGCACTAGTCGGGTTTCCATCCACCTGTTTTGATGCGAAATTTCAATTTGCGCATAAAAAAGCTGAGTGGAAACGCTGCCTAATTCGCAAAAAACTCCAAATATCGCAAAAAAGTTTTCACGCTTGTGGGAGGCGGAAAAGTCGGGTGTATCGATAAAAGGAAAATGCGAAACGTGCGGTGGAAACAGTTTAAGCGATATTCTGTTGGTCCATTCAAAAACAACACAGTTTGCCTTGATCACTGCAAAACATGACATGCCGTGTGTAGCCTCCACACAATAGGGCTAAATTGTATTCACTTACTATCGGCTCGGTGGATTACCATTTTACAATTTCGGAGCCAAAATTGTAACATAGCGTTGGTCCACAAACGTTGCTATGTTACAATTTTTTGGGAGATCGGGTTGGGATTATAACGTTAGTTTGCCGAGTCGCACCTGGTAATCCAGAAAGGGCGTTAACCTTTGTCTACTTGTAGATCATCAAGAAACTTTAAATTAATAACGTTAGATGTGTTTAACAGAGCTGTATATCGGGTCTAGCAGCTGGTCAGCAGCTCAGACAGCCTCAAACATGAGGTGATTGACAGCTCTATAATTCGCAAAATAGCAGTGGATGGAAACGCGCATTGTTTCGCATTTTATTTTGCCGACTTTCTGAAAATTCGATTAAAAGTTGCGATACATTTGGATGGAAACCCAGCTACTGTCAAGTTGCAGCAAAATGGACAGTTTGTGTTGTACTTTGAAAGGTTTTTATTTTTTAGAATGTAAATTGTACATTATCAGCTTTATTTTTGCATTCAAAAGTAGCGCAAGACCCCTTCCTGGCTGTTCATTGGCTAATGAGTCACGCATTTTGGGGGACACCGATTGAGGGAGGAGCATCTTCTGTAAAGAGTGGAGCCTTCAACGCCAAACATAACTCCCATTTATGTAATAAATGGTTAAATCTATGACGAGTGTTTTTGAATGAAATATTATTATGAATTTCTATTCTTAGCCAAGCATGGGGGATGGGGGGGGGGGGGGGGGGGGGGCTGCAAACCTTTACTGCAGTGATGACAAAAGAGCAAAAGGTCAAAAAGTCTTGGCGCTAAAATAAAAATTGAGCATAACACAAGGAAATCATAAGACATTGATTGTTAACACATATTGACAGCAGACCCCCACTCCATGCTGCTGCTGCCCTTTAGTCTGGCCTTTCAAATGGATCCAGCAGTGCAGATGCGGCCCGCGAGCGCCTCCTGTGTGGCCCGCGCTGGAATTGGAATTTTGGATTTTCTTTTTTTACAGTGCACCTAAACGCAACATGCAAGATACCCACTGAATAAGTGTCCACATGTTCATGTCATTCTGGCCAATACTCCACTTCTGTTATATAACATTTCAGTCTGGAATATGGAATATCTTTCAATAATCTTCATGAATAAAAGGCTAAAAGTAATCTCATGTGTAAGAAATGACTGTTCTACATTACATTGAAGTAAAAATGTAAATAATTAACTTGTTGGTTTTGGATTTATTTAGCTTCAAGAGTGCATTTTTGTTCGTGTGACCCTCAACACAGGCTTTGAGAATCCCGGGCCACTTACTGATACTTACGCTTAAATTAACCCACTCATATTCTGGTTTATTTCAAGAAAAACATTTTGGCTAGTGGAAATTCTAATTGGCTGGTAACTTTAAAATCTAGCAGCCATATTGGCAGGTGGTCAAAAAAGTTAATTTCAAGCCTTGCAGGGAGAGCAAGTGGTGACAAAGTTGTAGATGATAGTGATAGATAAAGTGAGTGAGAAAAGGATCAAATATTGGTGTTTAAGACTGAATAATGACATCACAACTGTTAATTTAAAATGAGTTGTTCCTCTAAACCTGACTTCAAATGCCCAAATCTTTTTTGCGGCGGCACCGTTCGGCCCCCAACCCTCAGCAAAATCTGACCCTCTGGTAGCGAGGACATTTTTTTGTGGTCCTCTATCATCAAAGTTCCTGGGTTACGGCATGACAATATTTGTTCGGCCCCCGGCAACAATCTGGGTTTCTCATGTGGCCCCCCATGAAAAATAATTGCCCACCCCTGCTCTAGGGCTACTACTGGCTACTGATAGAGCTTAATGGCATTGCATTGGCTAGTTAAGATGAGTCAATTTTGACACACAGACACACACAACTCCCTCTTTCCATCATCAGGCACATATTCCTGAGCACATAATGGCTAATGATGTGACACGGTAGTAATATTTATAACGGTGGTGTTAAAAATGTTGCATTACGCAATGTCAACAATAAGGCAGAGGGGATTGATACAGTCTATATGTGAGCAGCTGTAGACTTGATTACTGTTAGGCCGATGCTAATTCATTGGCATGACTGAGTGAGAGTGTTTGGGGATGTAGTTATGGTGCAACAACTCGTCGCCACCAGGGAGCAGGGACTAATATTTTCCCCTGCTAGATCAGGGATGGTAAATTCCTCCACGCTACGCTGCCCTCTCTGCCTGAGCTCAATAATAAGCCTGTCAGCTTGATTTAACAAGCCCCTGGCAGGATTATGAGAGACACCATCAGATTTACAATAATTCATAAATCTCAAGCAATAAAGGATAAATCAATAGAGGTGTGAGTTTAAATTGTTCTCAGTTTCCTCTCTCTCAGTGCCGTAGCAGCAAGGAGGGACGCAATTTAATTGTGGAGGCATTGCTGCGCATTGTACTGTACAGTGTACAACTGTACTGTATTGTTGGCAGTGCTGTAAGAAATATAGTGCCACTTTGTGCATGCATTCTGCAGTATACAACCCCACACATTTCTAATCCCTGGACGTGATTCGAAAATTATTGATTATGCATATTTTTGGCCAGCGCACGCAGTGGCGCAAGCCCTATTCATAGCTTTCAAGGGGCGTTACGTGCTGCCGGGAACGCCCACCTGGCGGTCAAAAAACTTGTTCATTCCACTGCCGCCGAGTCATTAGTTTCTCACGCTGTTTGTTCAGCGGATCAAATGTCGGATACCTGTTGTGCTATCGGTTGCACTAACCGACGAGGAGACACGCCTGGCTTGTGCTTTTACAGAATGCCGTCGGAGAAAGAAAACTCAGAAAGGAGGAGGTTGTGGATTTGTGCGATTAGACGTGGTTCAGTCGCTGGGGAGGGCAAATGGCTACCATCAAAGTACACACGTCTTTGCAGCCAACATTTCATCAAAGGTAAGCTCAAGTAACGTTGACGGGGTATTTTAATCATTATTGTAACGTTACTTGAGCTTACCTTTGATGAAATGTTGGCTGCAAAGACGTGTGTACAAATGGCTGAACAAACAGCATGAGAAACTAGTCGACGCGGCTGGCAGCGAATGAACAAGTTTGTTTTTTGACCGCCAGGTGGGCGTTCCCGGCAGCACGTAACGCCCCTTGAAAGCTATGAATAACAGGGTTTGTCCACCCAATTTGCAAGCCCATTTAGGAGACCATTTGGAAGCCCATTTGGTCCCACTCAGAAACCATAAGACCTGCTGCTACCGAACTTAGTAGGTAGGTTCACAGAGTCACCTTTTACTATGGGCGGAAAAATTACACTTGTTGACCACTAGGTGGCGCTATAACAGCCCTCTTTACGTTTTGGTCCATAACTTTTGAACCGTAGCATCTACAATCAAAATTATTTTTTCCCTGCATTGCTTGGCTCATTCCGCATCTGCTGATAGAGGCCCGGCCCATTTCAGTCAACTAGATTTTCCGCCATTTCGAATTTTCCCCAAAAGCGTTTTTTTCTCTATTTCTCCTTCAAATTTTGTCCAATCTTCACCTAACCACATCACACAGCGTGTGTGGACTGTCCTACACAAAACTTATTTCGTGTTTTTTTGCAAGACCGCACTGTTCCGAACTTCTGAACCTTTGGTGGTGTGGCCTAGTTCACAAAAATCGGGCGCTATGCCAACAATAATTACCTGTAGCTCACAAACCATGAGAGCGACGGTTCCCAAATTGGGTACATAGGTTCATAGAGTACTCTTCTACCCCAAGCCCCCAGGAATAGCGCTGGGCTGTGAAGCCATTTGAACATGGTGGCGAAGCTCTGTATTGCAAGTCACATGACGCCATGCAGCCCAGAAAGGAAAATTCCCATCCACTTGCATGGGGATCCCGGCAGCTGTTAAACCCAGGGGAATTTTTTCCGGGTGTCACTCAGAAGTATAAAACGACTCTTTTAATTATCAAATATTTTTTTATGGGGTCATTTTTTCTTCAGAAGCCACTAAGAGCTGTATACGGGTGTATTTCCTTCTTATAATACAATCCATGGGTGGGAGGGGTGGGAGACATCAGCGAATACGTCATGGCACACATGCGCACTTCGCCTTGGGCCGCATGGTCAGGAAGTAAAACCCGGAAGAAAAACCCCCCATGATGGCTTCATGCGCCAGTGAGCAGCGTCCGTCCGAATGCATGGGTGGGCGTGACTCGTCCCCTATCCAGTTCTTTTAATACATCCATGTTCTACCCTGGCATAAAAAAGTACATAGATTGACCTCACGGTGGCGCTATAGCTGCCCTCTTTACGTTTTGGTCCATAATTTGGGAACCATAGCTTCTATGATCAACATACTTTCTATATAGACCACGCCCATTTCCGTCTAACTAGATTTTCTGCCATTTAGACTTTTGTCCAAAAGCATTTTTTTGCTATTTCTCCTTCAAATTTCGTCAAATCTTCACCAAACCACATCTGTCCTGCACAAAACCTAACCTTGCTTGCAAGATGGATAACCTCGCGAGATCAAAAGAGACGTAATCCATCTTGTCATGCACAGGCAGTTAAGATGATTGGCTTAAAACCCGAACCATGGCCGGCTCGACGAATCAGCGGCAGCCTTAGGCGGGCTTTCTGTGTGACGCACATGGTCTTTGTAGTTATTTTCACTCGTCAACATGGCTGCCGCCGCGGAAGTGACAGGCAGTCTGAATGAAATTCAATGTAACGTTCCCAATTCTATGTATTAAATTCTAAAAAACGACCCTCAACATTTGGGAAGGCTAAGCCACACAACTGTTCGTTATAATCGAACGTCATGCTTCGAAGACGACTTTACGACGATGAGGACGGTGAGGACTTAATCACTCTTACTCTTACAGGCACAGGCACCTTCCTCCGGTCGCAAACGTGACGTCAGAGGCATGGCGATCTGATTGATTGAAGTTAACACGCAAAAGCGGTGATAGACAGATCCAATCATCCAATCAGTCATCCAATCACCTGCCAAGTAGCTTGGAAAAAGTGCCCGCCTCCGTCAGCGGGTTGGATTACTGCATTGCCAGATGGACTGGTTTAGTGAAACGTAATGTGAAGCTAACCCGTCCATCTAAAGACCTCACCGTTGCAATATAATCGACTTGCAAATTGTTGTGGGTGGGGCCTATTTAACTGAAATCGCTATATCGCCTTCTAGAATTTGTCCAAACTTCACCAAACCACAGCACACAGCATGTGTGTGTGGACTGTGCTCCTCCAAACTTATTTTGTGGTTTTTTGAAAGCCCGCACCGCACCGTAGGCTATTTCATCATGAACTTATGATTTTGGGATACTGCTAACTGGCAGAGATGTAATTAGAACAATAGAAGTTGAAAAGGCACCATGAGGCTATACAGAGGGAAAGGGGGTCCTTTTAATACAAATACAAATACACATCTTTTAGAATTTCACAATAAATACACACACGCGCGCACACACACACACACACACACACACACACACACACACACACACACACACACACACACACACACACACACACACACAACACACACACACACACACACACACACACACACACATGAATGTATTATAATAAAATGTTTTATTAAATGCAACTACATAATTAAATAATTATTTTCTAGGGCTTTCTTACCATACTGATTTTCCATTATATCCTTCATACTTTTGCGCCCAACAGCTCTCCACTTTAACAATGTCGCTGCCTGCTACAACCAACAGGCTCGTCAACGCTTTTCTGCGCTGGCCATATGCTAGGTTTCGACCTAGCCTTGTCATCTTCAATTGGAGTACATCATAAACTGTGGGAGCCACCTGTATCCTAGCGTCTAAAGCAGTGGTTTTTAAACTTTTCATGTCAAGGATCCCTAAACTGACACAAATAGACCACATATCCCCATTTATAAGATTTTGTCCCAGGGTCCCCCATCTGATAAGATTTTTGCTTTTAGATGTTTTATTACAGAAAGTGTATGAAACCCAAAATAGATGGAATAGTGAAAATAAATTATTTCCCTATTTGCTGTGGACACCCTGGAACCCATTCAAGGACCCCTGGATGTCCCCAGACCCCACTTTGAAAACCACTGCTCTAAAGTTAAAAAAAAAAAAAATCAAATGCAGAACATTTTGATGTTTGTCACACGTCTTCATCACCATCTTCATCTATTTGCCAAGATTTGGGGTCTCTGGCACAACTAACTGTGGACTGTGATTTATTACATATCAAAGTCAGATATTCACAATATAGATCAGTACTCAGCTTGCTAATGAGAGCAGAGATCCAACAGAAATGTCTAGTGAAGAGGTAATACATCATGATGCAAAATTATCTAATGATCATCATAATGTAGCCATTTACTTTTTGGCCTTTCGAACAAACACTTTTCCATTTCCACTTGGGAGAGTCTTGAAGCTCCAGTGGCTGAGGAGCTTTGGAGGTGCTGGACCTTGCCATCCGCTTCTTTTCAGCTGACAGGGAGGATTTTCACCAGGAGGATGTATGACATCTGGGTATTTTTGGTATAAGCATACTGCAGATTTTGCTTTTGTTTGCATTCTACGCTATAGTTTTGGCCAAATCAGTACGTACTGCTATAGGCGGTTTCAAATACACATTTTCTGTCAGCCCTTCAATGAAATAAAACAGGCTTGGAAAAAAGAAGTCCATCTCCAATTAACTAGCGGAATACGTGTCCCTGTGTGACTGGCAATTTAGTCAGGCTTCGCTCACAGAGTTGGCATGCAGCTTCTCCTCTCTCTCCCCAGAGGGGTTTCATAGTCCTCTTCAGTGGCTGATTACAACTCAGCTTAACCTGTGTGCTGCTCCAGAGTTCACTGGCTGATTGAGCTTTTTCACAGGAGCCATTTTGTGTCTCAAATGCAGGGTAAACACAGTTGCAACCAAAACATTAATGAGGGTTTCCTACTTCAAATCCATTTAGGTGTTCCAGTGCTGGGGCCCTCATTAATGTTTTTGTTGCACCTGTCTTCACCCTGGCTTTTAGACACAAAATGGCTGCTGTGAAACAGGCCCATTCAAACTGTGTGCTGCTCCACTCTGGAGCTCTCCATGCTGCTCAACCTGTGTTGAGGCATTTTGGCCACTAATTAGCCATTTTGCCTATTTAGTCAGCCCTATATAGAGTACTGCAGGGATGACGTATTTTTGTAGGCTTAACCAGAGATGCCACCATGTTGGTTCGTCAAGGGAAAAGTCTATGGGGTTTTAGAATGGGGATTTCACTTAAATGCATCAAATAATGTCTGTGGTTAACAAAAGTTTAGGCGTGGTAATTTGTGTGCAGCAAGATAATCTTCACACACGTGGGCCACTTTTATGACTTTTGAGGCGTAAATACATTTTTTAACGTGATTTTCAGTAAACGTTTCAAAAGTCGCTCCCAAAGAGGGACTTTTTTCGCCTCCTACTCGATGACACAGTATCATTGTATAGATGCCAACTGATGCTGCAGCAGGAGGGCTGTTGGAAACAAGGCTTGGCTTGGCAGGGAATGGGAAAACATTTGGATTTTGAGACAAGACTTGTAAAGTGAAATGTCGATATTTTTGATCTAGCTGTAGCTTTGAAGTTGTACTGTTGACTTTGAAATAATAATTTCTTCTCATAAGTTCTTCCCATGAAACATGAATTAATTGAACAGCAGATGAAAAGGCAAAATGACAGAAAAGCTGAATAAATGATGAAGAACATTACTACAGAAAGAACTCAGTTGTCACTTATCAATGCTCAGACTGCTCATCCCTGTCAGAAGGCCCAATCCCCAACCTGCCCAGCACAAGTCGTTTGCCAGGCCACCGCCTCCAAAACTCCGGAGAAGCGCCAGGGCAAGCAGGCTGCCCAGGCTGCTGCCAGAGGTCCCCCTCATCCTCTGATGGCCCAGCAAGCTGCAGCAGCACCACAGGCTTCCTCTTCCCCACCTATGATGATACATATGGTGATACCCACCCTATCTCCCCCATTCTGCCGGAGCCCTTTCCCCCTGACTTAACCTGGCAGCCTTATTGGCAGGCCATTTGGGTTTTGGAGGTAAAACGATCAGCCAGAATGATCTTGCGCATGCTTTTATGAGGGGGCCCCCAGGGACCTCCCTGTATCCAGGACCCTGGTGCCTTCGTGGGATTTGGCTGTGGTTCTACAGGGGCTTAAGGGCCCCTTTGTGGGAGCTGGACTAGAGACGTGTCATTACAGTTCCTACATGTAAGCCAATAGAGGTCCATCAATCATAAACAGGTTTTGGGAGTAACGGAATACATCCTTATAAAAGTGAGCAAGTGGGCTCTGTCTGTCTGTTTCAGTCTTTGTCCCACTGATGATGTCACAATGCCAATGACTTAATACACCTTTGAATGTCCTTGCTGTTAATCCGAAGAGTCAAGAACATTTTTGCCTTGGAATCTTCGGTTGTTTCATACCGAATCTCAGTCTAGTACTTCTGTCAGGCTTCAGTCTGAGTATCAGTAAGGCGAGCCTCTCCTCATTAATCATTTAAGGCAGGCAATTTGCAGAGCACCTGTCCAAAGCAAGAGGCAATTAGGGTCTTCAGTGAAAGAGGAACCATGGACATAATGGTTGAGGAGCAGAGCTCGTTTAAAAAAAATTGCTTACTTCAGACTGCTCGATGAGTGGGCTCAGCTGCAGGGCAATTTTCTTCCAGAGGAGTGGATGGGCATTCACTCAGTCATTTGGACCTGGTATTCTCAGGTGAAGTGTGTGCTTAGTCAAGGCAGACCTACTGATTGTGATGAATGTGCTTGTTTCTCTTCCTTTCACCGACCCAAAGTATCTCCTGGAGAAGACCCCATGAGATAGGATCGCACCTCTATTCACAAAAAAAAAACAAGATCCAATATGGTGCAAGCCAAGGGCAGGTCCTCTTAATGAAAGCTAATATCCAAGTCCACAAAACCTTCCCCGCCCGCAGCTCTCATAGGGCAAAGCTCAGTTTAGCATCAGTATTTCCCCAGCCACCTCCCTGCAGTCTCTCCCTCCTTTTCTTGCAGCATGCCAAGGTTCTGATTGAGGTTCAGGATTATGTCTCGGGGATGCCAGCTCTCTGAGGACTGTCCAGAGTGCACTTCCATTGGGCAGAGGATAGGCAGCTCTGCGCTTACAGCAGTCCCACAGTGTCAGTCTTACCCTTCCGCCGTTGTATGAGTTTTGAGCCCCTCAGCTGTGATTGTAATGGCGGGAATGAAAATGGGCATGGTGTTGTCTGACAGAACAGCCTCCTCCGAGAGCCCAGTGGGTTATTCACATATTAGGGCTCCCCTCCCAGGAGATCAGCTTCAGTTTGAAGCTGCCACAATGAGATGGCCTATGGGAGGAAAATAATATTATATATGAATATATAATGCTTTCCTCAGGGGCTCTGAAGTATGAGTGATGTATACAAAACATGTCCACATACAGTACACTAGGCCTACACTACCCATTGTTTTCAAAGCAGTGTAGAGAAAATGAAAAACAGAAGCATTTGGATCATTCCTCCCATCAATCACAGATATTTCTGTTACTTCTCCTACAATGCAAAGACAGGGAGATTCTCAGGCTTCTCAGCTTTAGTGTCAATATGACCACAGACAAGTCAGATCAATGGCACCTTCTCAACTAAATTGATCGAGACAATTACACACAATTGACTGACAACGTAATGTCCTTACTTTGACACCAGATCACCTTGCTTTCCAGACAGTTGTTTCATTGCCAGGCAAGTCTCGCCCAATCTCACAAACTAAAGCATTTGGAATGATTTTCGATTTATGACTCGTGATAGTCTAGATGGGCAGGACTTGCTATTGACCTGTGTGAGTGAGATGGTTGCTTCTCAGTGGGGATGTTTGCAAATTTCTCTGGATTTCTCTCTTAAGTTCACACACAACTGTACTTTACTATGAAATTAAATCGACCACCAGCTCAGAAACTCTACCAGTCGTCGTAATCCCCTGGATTCTAATTTAGCTTTTGGAGATTTTTCTTCAGATTCACAAACAATTGATTAACATTGCATGAGCACTGCTATGGTCATATAACGTGAATGGAATTTTAGGGTGGAATTGCCTTTTGGACATAAGACTTACTGACTTGGTAATACAAGAATGGAGCAAAAGGGTTCAGCAACAAGACTAATACAACTGGAAACAAAAGGCAGTGGAAATTACCCCCTAATGGAGAACCAAATTTCTATTGCAAGCTGGAAGGCCGGACAGAGGCGTATTATAGACGTATTATGCAGTATCAGTATCCCCATTTAATATCATAATCCACTGATGGATGACAGCACAAAGGAGGCTTTATATGTGGGTCTATTAAGAACATTCTCTCTTTGCCACTTTATTGTCTACGTGGCTGGTCTGAAAACTGGCCTAAAAACTTGAATGGACTTTCAGAGGCCATAAAAAAGAATTATAGCAATAACATTATACACTCGAATCCTGGGTGGATCACATAAGGAGAGTACTGTATCAGCCAGTATCTACATGAGACTAGGCTTTTGCGTAAAGTACAGTACTGATTTGCCAGTATACTGTAGGTAACTGGGGATCAAACCAACGAACCTTTGCTTACTGGTCAGCCTCTTGTCCTCCTGGCCAATCTACCATATTGATACGTTAACATTGCAAATTCACACATTCATGACTTTTGCAAAATGGCAAAGCAATACCCCAACAAAGAGGAGCATACCATAGCCATTATTCAGCAGAAATTTCAAGCCCTGCGATATAAGCCAAAAAAAGAAGAAGCTATAAATACAGGAAAAATAGGGGTCTATGCCTTAAAGCACAGAACAAAGTGTGAAAGGTAAGTGAGGAAATGTAGTAATTCTCCCAGTGATTCCAGCGATGCCTCACCAGTTGCAAAGTAATGGACGTTTTCCTCCGAACCTTTATCTTGTTGTGCAAAAAGAAAATCACACTAGCCGTTTGATAACAGTGTTGGCCTGGTGCCAAACACAGACAAATAGAGGATAAATTATTGTTGAGGTTGTACTGTGCCCAGAGTAATGTTGCCCCAAAAAACAGACTTAGAGATCACAAAAGGGAATTTAGTGTCCTAGTGTTTAGAGTCCTGAACACAAGGTGGTTGTTATTTGACATCTGCATATGCGGCTGAGTGCTCCACTGACATCAATACACAATCTACCTGACATCAGTTGTTGGGCCTTTGCCAAGTATTAAGGCTGCATTCACATTGGGTCACATGATCAAATTCACCGCAGGGTCGTAGGTCATGTGGGAGTGTCTTGGTCCGTTGTGTGAAGTCGTGTTGTCAGTACGCCAAGCGGTTGCACTGCGATTTATGTCTTTGTACTCGCTCAGGGCAGGGTTGTATAGCTCTGGGCAGCTCATCATGATGGCGATCAGTCTCTCTTCACGGTTGCTTAGTAAACAGCAAATACTACAATGTTGAATCAGTGTTGAATGGTAAACAAGGTTCCTCTTCCTGTGGGCGTCTCCGGGTCTGATTGCCGGCTACGTGATTGGCTATCGGAGCGTGACATTAAATTTTACATTTACATTACATTAGGTCATTTAACATTTTATCCAAAGTGACTTACAATAGCACATTTTGTCAACAGTAGTGAAATCAAGCTAATACTTTTTAAAAGGAATAAAGCAGCATTACAGTAGTTGATTTTTTTTTTAAAGAAGAAGGGTTAGTTCAATAAGGGGCCCTGGTGTATCTTGAAGAGGTTTCAATCAGGAGAGACTAGTATAAAGGTTCAAAATAACATTTATTGATACAACAAACAAGATTAAAGTTTGGCGTATGGCTCCATGATGACGCTCCTCCAGCGATGATGAGGGGAGGGCATCAGGAATGCATATAATTGAAATCCCCCCCATGGGGAATCCCTCTGGAGCGGGGCCAAACAACTGGTACACAGAAATAACAGCAACTGCATAGTGACAACATATCGGTGAGTAGCGAAACCACATAGTAAGAGTTGTGAACTTGAAATATTCTCAACCGCTTTAGATGATTGGTTCAGCGCAAAGCAAGGGAAGGAGATGGCTTTCACTGATTGGCTATAGCATGGGAGAACGTGGATAACTGTGATTGGATAGGAAGAAGTATGAATGAAACTGGCCGTGGACAACTGTGATTGAATAGGGAGAAATGTGAATGAAACAGCTAGGGCGTGGGCTAGGTAGTCTACCTGATGTAAATTATGTCTAGACTTCACGTGTTATTAGTGATGTCCCGATGTCACTGATTCTCAAAGCATATATTTTCAATGTATCTGGCAGAGGGCCGCTCAGTTTCTTTTTTATTTTATTTTTATTTTTTATTTTTTTTACCCCCTGCGATGCCCACCACCACCAGAGCACTACCGCACTACCCCCATTAACAATGATGGAGCGCGAGGGGAGGCAGTCCAGCAAGTCGGAGCCAATGTGAATTTGGCCTAACGGGCAACGCGGTGATGCCGGGGTCAGGGATGTCCCCGTCTGCAGAGCTGGACCTATCATCTCTCTGGCAGACAGGACAGAGCCTTAGAGGAAGGAGAATACTAATTCACCAGCCAATGCACTGCCAAGCCTTCATTAATCTCCATGCAGCTCCCATGCCTCAGTATTAAACATTTATTCCATTTGCATACAAATCGGAATCGCAAAGTAATCTGATGTCAAAGTCAAGGCCGGGGTGAAAAACTTTTCTTTAAGTATCCTGGTGGGGCTGATGTGTGGCTTGTCATTCAACATAGGAAATGACTGGGAACGAGGTCAGCTCCTTCCTGTTATGTCGAGGTTGGGAATAAACGCTTCCGCTAACCCCCCTTCAATCCGCAGATAATGGGCCGGCACAGCTGGAAAATGGTCACAACGGTGGACAGAATTTTGCTTATTGATGGTGTGCTGTATCCTGTAGATTTAGAGACATATTACAGTGATGTTACTCTCTCGTTTAGTGTGTGGTGTCTCTTTATCACAATGCCTAGTATGAGGCAGCTCATAACCCAGTAGGCTTTACTTTCACTTGTGAACTTTTTGCCGGACACGGTAGGGCCAGCCTAGGGGAGGGGCTTACTGACTGTGCATTCCCATGCATGACCAGGCCAATAGAATCTAACACAAACATAAACTGGGGGACAAAAGAAGCAGAGAGAGGATTCACAATAAGAGTGTATGCATGTGATGTCACAGAGGAAGAAGTCACTGCGGGGTCACGCCCACTGAGTGGCAGCAAGACTGATTTTGAATGCAGTAATCAGCCGAGATGAATGACACCTGCTACTCCAAACAACAGAGAGGAACCTGATGAATGTTTTGCCACAGCTCAGTCCCGATGGAGGGGGCGTGTTGCTGTGGGAGAGTGATGTCCGTGCATACCTATAATCAGTTCTTATTACAAAAATAAGTTGAAATAAAAAGTTACAAAGCACAAATAATAGTCTGTTGGCTTATACACAAGTAGTCAAGTACGTAAAATAAGGGGGACCGACTATGCCAATGTGGCCCACGACAATCCAATCAATACTCCAGGAATCAATAGTCCGGGAATTGAACCTGGGACTAACCAACAACAAACCAAGCTAAAACAAACAGACTCTAGAAGAGTTAAGAGTTTACACACTCTCAGACTGAGAGTCAGAATTTTACAGAATACCAGTAAACAACACAAAGTTTAGTTTAGTCAACTCACAGCCTAAAGCTGTAGCATGGCCCACTGGCCCTGACTGTCTGCCTTCTCCAGGGTTTTGAGCTGTGGCCTCTTGATTGGATGAGTGAGTGCACCTGTGTGCTCCTGCACAGCTCAACTGCCACAGCAGGGGGAACGGCCTGGAGAGGAACAGTGAGTACAGACACTCCCACGTAACACTCCCCCCGACTTAAAGTCGAACTGAACACGTTCGGAGCCCAAGTGGCGTGTGGGTCGGAGTCCGTTTCAGACTGCAAACATAACTTGTCTGAGATGACAGGTTGAGAGGCGGGTCATAGTAGCATGTCGATGATTTTATTTGACAATTCTGGGGACTGGATTGGGCTTTGGCCAATCCTGGCGTGTTACACCCCCAAATCGAGTGGGATTCAGCATGTTGTGGCACTCTCCTCGGGAAGAGCCTGGTGACGCGAGGTTTAGTGGCTGAGTGGAGCTTGGCGAGCCGCAGCCAGCCAGCTGCCGGAGCGGAGAGTGCAGCCCGTCGGCCAAGGTGCGACCCCTGACAACCAGGCTCTCAGGCACGCGCCATTAACGCTATTGCGGTAAATACAATATTCCTGGAATGCGAGTTTTAACGAGCCAGTTACATTTCTTTGCATTCTTAGCCATTACCGTTTTCTTTATTGTGTATATCAACATACAATTGGCCAAGTTAGTAGTTAGTTTATGGGATAGGACTTCTGCCAGATGACAGGCACTAGACGCCATTTTCTCATTTTCATTTGGAAGAGAAAATTATCCTGAAATGAAGATTTGATTGACAGCTGCCATGTTGTGATATGATTGGTTGAAATGGGGTAGAAATGTGATAGTACTAGGTGATGTCAGCAAACTGTAGAATACTGTTATGAATGAAATCTTGAAAAATGAACTTTTGATGTGAAAAAGTGTGAAAAACTAAAGAAATTAGATTTTTGTGATTTTCTTTTGGCATACATTATTAAATAGGTGCACTGCATACCCAGGTATTTGAACTAAAAGAAAAGAAAAGTCACTTTTGGGTTCAGCTCGACTTTAAGAGCAAACATATAGATTGGAAGAATCAGAAAATTCACAAAATCATTATTTGATTATTAGAGATACAGTACATACTAGAATGTGCCAAGACTTGAAGGTCTCACCCACAGGACGGCATCAGCCACAACGTTGTCTGCTCCTCCCTTCTTATGCTGTATCACCAGGTTGTAGCCTTGCACAAACAGAGCCCACCACATCAACCGCTGGTTGTGGTTGTACATCTGAGCCAGGAAGACCAGGGGGTTGTGGTCAGTGTACACGGTGACCGGAGAGGAGCTGTAGCCAACATACACTTCAAAGTGCAGGAGGGCGAGGAGCATAGGGTCTCCTTCTCGATGGTGGAGTAGTTCAGCTGGTGGCGTTTGAACTTGGCAGAGAAGTAGGACACAGGATGGCACATCTCGTCCGCTCCGTTTTGCAGCAGCACAGCACCAGCCCCAGTAGCACTATATAGCTAGATGGAAGGGGAGATAGAGGTTAGCTGCAGCCAGGACAGGAGCACTGCAAAGAAGAGACTTAGCAGCAGTGAAGGCATGTTGACAGTCTTTGTCCCACACAAACGGGAGAGCACAGGGTGCACATGGTGGTGAGAAGTGCAACCACCACAGCAAACCACAGCAAAGTTGCGACAGAAACACCGGTAGTATCCGGCCACTCACTGACTCACTCACTGACTCCCCATTGTTGAAACACACATGCGTGTTGAGCAGCAGCTAGCTGAATAAGCCTGTGACACAGTGAGTGTATTACATTCACCTGTGTCAACCAACTCCACAGCTCCGGAGTGGGAATATTTTGGCTTTAAGCCGAATGAAAGAGTAGAGACTATTAGGTAACCTGAACAAGCTGGTATATGCTTTCAAACCAGTGAAAAGTGGCAATGCAACTTAAAGCTAATCGAAAACATAACCATCCCATCCAGTTTTCTGAACCTAGTGGGAAAAAGTAGTTGGAGAGATTCACACAGAAGTGAACGTTTTTGGGGACAATCGGTGATTTATAATAATTGCGGTCTATGGTACTGCTGCTTACCCCGTTCAGTCGCCCAAAATACACATTCCAACAACGTCAGAAACACTCGCATGTACATGTTGTGACTCGTGTCACCATGCGATGAAATAACCCAAAGTTACGGGAAACAGTCATTTTCGAAGTAAATCCATAGCGAGAACTAACAAAGAGGGTTCCCTCTCTAACCAAAGTTACTTCCTTGTTTACCATAGACTGCCATTGTAGTGCTAAGCTAATTAGCAGTGAGGGCTGTACGCACTTTCTAATGCACGGACAGTGAAGATAAAGGCATCTAGATTCTACTTTTACTGTCGGCAATAATATCGCAAATATATTAGGCGAATGTACAAAAATATTGGCGTATCCCTTTAAGCTGGACCGACTGCTGCCACTCAGTGCTGTGCAAGTTCACATTATTATTATTATTATTATTATTGTTGTTATTATTATTATTATTATTATTATTATTATTATTATTATTATTATAAGAGGTCAGTTCAGTTCACACAGCTCAAAATGAACGAGTTCAGGCTAGTTCACAATTTTGAATTTGGAACGAAGTTCAAGTAAGTAAGGCTTCTATAGTCTTGTTTCCATTATAACCTTCCACTTTATTATTCAGCTTGTTCTGTATGCACTGAACATAATAGAGAAGTCCTCCACCTCAGAAGTTTTCAATGATAAATTAGCTGTGGAGGGCGGACAGAGGTTCAAGGTGCCGCCTATGGCAAAGTCAAGGCTGTGTACCACTCAGGCTCCTGACAAGATCCACAGGTCTCTCAAATGTGTGCACAGCTCAGGTCAACCGCAGTGTTCCCTAGAGGTTGGACTATAAGCAGTGGCCTGGCCACAGGAGATAAGGGGGACAAACAGGGAGGCCACCGAGAGAAGAAAATAGCACAAACACAGCAGGCCAAACGGAAGAAAAAAGGCTGAAATGTGGAGGCAGTGACCCTTATGAATTGGATATGCTGGTCTCTAAAGCTTAAAAAAACACACAAACAAAAAAACTGACCTCTATGGGCAGCGTGACCAGGGAAAAGGGTGAAAAACGATACTGTATCTCCTCTGGCTGCAGGTCTGCAATAGTTTGGTAGCTCGAACACAGTAACTTTACATGGAAAGAATCTATATGTACCCTATATGTTTTAATATAGGGCCACATATAGTTTTCCCATATATGGTGCATACATAAAATTGGCCGTTTTCCTATATTATATGTACATATATGTACCTATATGTATAGGTACATATATGTACCTATATGTACATATAATATAGGAAATCGGCCAATTTTATGTATGCACCATATATGGGAAACCTATATATACATATATGTACCTATATGTAGGGTTTTAAATAAAAAAAAATAGCAGCGCACACGGGACCCCGTTCTCCAAGGTTCAAGCCGTGCGCTCTAGTGCTGAGCTATACATTTTCTTATACTAACCAGAGAGCCGGGCACATTATATACTCTCTCGCACACAACGTAGACCACAATTGTCAGCGATCTGGAAGTTATTTTATGTGATGCGTACGATCGTAACAGACTAAAATGATGTTGTGTGTGTGTGTGCATCTATTAGGGATGTCAATTTTCGGTTAATTTCACTTTCGATTAACCGACGCTAATAATCGATTAACCTATCGGTTAATTCATAATTTTTTAATATTAAAAAAAAAAAAAAAAAAAAATGTTTTTTTTTTTTTTTTTTTTTTTTTTGGTCTATTTACTCAATGAACTCATGCCCAAACAAGGCGTGTCTATTTAGATGCTGAAATGTTAATGCTTTTTGTGTTAGAATTTCTAACACAAAAAGCATTAACAAGCATTAACAAAAAGCATCAACATTTCAACACAAATTCTTTTTGTGTTAGAATTTCTAACACAAAAAGCATTAACATTTCAGCATCTAAATAGACACGCCTTGTTTGGGCATGAGCTCATTGAGTAAATAGACCAACAAATTTTTTTTTTTTTTTTTTTTTTTTTTTTTTTTTAATATTAACTGATAGACCGACAGCAATAACCGAACAACGACGTTAGCGACGGTTAATCGATTAACGGTTAACCGTTGACATCCCTAGCATCTATAGTCTGTAGGCTGTACGGCTTCAGAGGTTAACTTCATTTAACACCAGAGACTCAGGAGGTAGGCCTACACAGAGCCTCGTATAGTCTGTTACAATAACATAGTGTGCCCAGAGCACCTCGTTCCGCACTTGGTGCAGACCGCGGTGCAGACCGCTTTGGTCTAGTCAGTCACAGCTAGTAAGTACTTGCGCATGCTCGTTGCTGCAGGAACTGAATTCATTATTTTATAGTATTGCGCTAAACTATTAACCATAGTTGTGTCCTGGAAGCTTTTTGCTGGCACCACATAGCCTATAGTCCCATATTTATGATATTTCATGTGACATAAAATGCGTTGAAATGTAGTTTTCGTGTAGATCAGATTTCAACTCTCAGTTACACAATAAAAGACAATAAAATGCCAATTCACACACTATCAATATTGTCTCTATTCCAAACTACAACAAATGTTTTAACAATATGATGAACCAAATTGTGTTTTTTTACACGTTTACGTTGTAACCGCATTTTAGCCGGTTGAAAAGAGGGTGAAATTAGGTCTTAGACGTTCAAACCCAATATCACCCAGATTTAAACTAAAAATCAACGTTGAAAAAACGTTTTGTGCTCGCTGGGTATATATGGATTATGACACAGTGTATACAAACAGATTTGTAAATGACCTATATAGGAGGCATATACCTTGTATTGTGTACATATATGGCCTATATGTGGATATAAAGAAGTGAGACCTATATGACCTGTATTATGAACATATAGGGCCTTTATGTGTATATAAAGAAGCTATATAGGAGACATATATGCCCTGTATGTGCACATATAGTACCTATATGTGGATATAAATAAGCTATAGGAGACCTATATGCCTGGTATATGCACTTATATGCACCTGAATCTGGCCTATATGCAACCTATATGCGGCATAAATGTGGCCTATATGCGCATATATGCACCTAAATCTGGCCTATATGCAACCTATATGCGGCATATATATGGCCTATATGCTCCTATATGCGCATATATGCACCTAAATCTGGCCTATATGCAACCTATATGCGGCATATATATGGCCTATATGCTCCTATATGCGCATATATGCACCTAAATCTGGCCTATATGCAACCTATATGCAGCATATATATGGCCTATATGCTCCTATATGCGCATATATGCACCTAAATCTGGCCTATATGCAACCTATATGCGGCATATATATGGCCTATATGCTCCTATATGCGCATATATGCACCTAAATCTGGCCTATATGCAACCTATATGCGGCATATATATGGCCTATATGCTCATATATGCTGCATATAGGTTGCATATAGGTTGCATATAGTTGCATATATGTTCATATAGATTCTTTCCATGTGGGAGCTAAATCCAGTATAGGGTCTTGAAGGTCTTACCATCAAAACTCAAGTTCAAATTTACTATACAGCGCCATGGCATAAAAATATGAAATGAAATGTGTGTGTGTGTGTGTGTGTGTGTGTGTGTGTGTGTGTGTGTGTGTGTGTGTGTGTGTGTGTGTGTGCGCCTGCGTGCGTGCGCGCGCGCGTGCGTGCGTGTTTTCATCATAAACCTTTGAGGATCATTAAAAAAATAAAATAGGGCTACAAAAGAAAATACAATACAATACATGCTCCCTGTGGGCCATGTCATCCATAATCATAACATCCATTTTCATTGTTATGCAGATTCTCAACTATGTGTCCCTCTCAAACCCTCAATTTCCATCGGTCTAACTGGTTTAAGTTTTGCGTTACTGATATCAAACACATTCTGAATGTCCCAGAATTTATTTAATTGTCCTTTTTGGCCCACCAGAGTCCACTCAAAGATTAGCTGTGGGTGTGTTTTTACAATCAGATCTTAAGAGGGTTGTTCAGTATTGTTTCTTCCAACTGAGAAAGATTAAAAAATATATTTCCATCCTTTGCTGATTTAGTGAAGGTTATACTGTACACACATTCATCTAATCTCATCTGGATTACTGCAACTCTCTTTGCAGCTGTTTAAGTCAGAAATCCCTTGCAAAAAGCTGCAGCCAGGCTTCTGATTAACTCCAAGAGACATGCCCATATTACTGCACATTGGCCTCTCTTCATTGATTGCCTGTTGTTTTTAGAATCTATAAGATTGTGTGCAGAGGAGATATGCTGGTTATGTCGGGAGAAGAACGCTGAAGATGGAGCTGCCAGGCAAGAGGAAAAGAGAAAGGCCAATGAGGAGGTTTATGGATGCGGTGAGGGGGGACATGCAGGTGGTTGGCGCCACAGAGGAAGATGCAGATGACAGGAAGAGATGGAAACAGATGATCCGCTGTGATGACCCCTAACGGGAGCAGAAGAAGAAGAAGACAAATGTAACTCAGCAATACATGAACTCTTCCTCAGGCAGCTTCAAGAGAGGTGCCAGACCAGGCAAAAATCGAATGAGATTACCTAAATTGACTGTTTGGAGTGGTTTTCAATACAATAAATGCTGAAGAATAAGTGTAGCATGGTTTCTTTAATGTAATCTAGTGATAAAAGTAGAGGTTACTCTGCATGACAGCATTTTTTTTGCCCCCGGCATCAATCTGGGTTTCTTTAATATTGTTTTTTATTGTTTCATTTCAGACTCCACATCACTTCACTCCCATCAACATGGTGCACACAGTACACCCAGGCAAAAAGCAAAACAAAACAGCAGCAAACAAACGTGACAGAGTCCACAACAAATGTTCTACAAATAAGTTGCATGCACAAATGCAATGCAATGCGATCTGAAAATAAAGTTTTCTCCCACCCCGTAAACTTAGTCCCACATCAAGTCGACCGTACAAGTTTTGGTGTTAAATTACTCAAAACAAACAAACAAACAAACAAACAAGCAAACAGAAAAGAAAGACAAGACAAACAAATTCAAACGGAAAAAGAAAAAGAGAAAAAAAAAATACAAGAAACAAACAAAAACATTTCAACATGGTGCTACCAACCTATCAAAATATGTGTAAGTTATTCATTTCTGACCTCATCCAGGTAGTCCAGAAACGGGTCCCAGATGGCCGAGAACTTCCTGATTGAGTTAGTCCTCAGAGACCTGAGTTTTTCACCACAAAGCTTAAATTCTTGAGAGCCCCTGGCGTTTCTAACTTAGAGAATAACATTGCTGACAGGGAGGAGGAGTCTGTGATAGAACTGGCTTCCATTTTTAGCCAAAGGGGGGTCCCAGGAATCAAGTTGTCAGGAGTCTCCTGTCGCCAAAACATTAAGGCTCTAACCTTAGCAGCCCAGTAGTAGTGCCTGAACACTGGGTTCATCAATCTGGGTTTCTCATTGCCCCCCCAGGAAAAATTATTGCCCACCCCTGCTCTATGCTGATGTGTTGCTAGAAGAAATTACAAAACATGTATGGAAAACCTGTGGGGAAAAAACATTAAAGTCTGATAACAAGAGAGTTCAAAATAAAGATCAATAATAGAATGATGCTAAAACTAATAATGGAGAATTACATATGTGCAGACAAATAAGTGTAATATAAGATACCATTTTTACCAAGCCAATTTAAGTGTGCAAACACATAAATATCATAAATATTAATGCAGACAGAGGTCAAGAAAGGTCCAGTTCCTCATTAAGTCCATCAGGGGAGGCATGCCTGAATCACTTGTTTTGTGCATTATACAGTTTCCAACCTTTTCTACTTCACTGTTTATATAACAGGCTTATTAGGGTTTTATACTTTACTTCATACATTTTCTTTGTGCAGTCAGTATTTTAAATTGTGTTTTTTATTTTGATCCCTGTTCCATTTATCTGTGTAATTTGTTTAATTCCTTTAAAGCACTTTGTGTTAAAGGAACGTGCCAACATTTTGGGAGATTTCCCATATTTCCGATACTAACGCGAGAAGAGAGATGACTTTCTCTTCTCTGTGCGTGCCTGCATTACAAAGAAGCCCCGCGCCAGTACTGCTACAATGGTAGTAAACCAAGGGTGCCCAAACTTTTTTGCCTTGCGAGCTACTTTTAAAGGGATACGCCAACATTTTGGGAGATTCACCTATTTGCCATATTGCCGACAGTAAATGGATAATGTGAATGCCTTTATCGTCACTGTGCGTGCCCTACAAAGAGTGGTACAGCTGCTACTTAGCTTAGCGCTACAATGGTAGTGAACGGTACAGCTGTTAATGTCAGGAATGTCCTTCAGTTACTGCATGCGCTGTGTGCAGTCAGTAGAGTGCATGCGCCTCGGCAAACCAGGAAGTAACTGAAGGACATTCCTGACATTCAACAATTTGTTAGATGATGTCATACCTACATCTCCCCATGAGTACGAACTGTTAGATGATGTCATGACTACATCACTATCTGACTACGTCACTGGACACTTTTAGGATGTCATCATTGGGATGTTGACAGTGATGATGTCATAAGTTATGATCATGTCATCTTTGATGGCCTCACTGATGATGTCATAACGCAGGGTGATGTCATATTCGGGACCTATAAGGGCTTGCTCTGCAGGTCCTCTGCAGTTGTCCATAGATTAATCTCACAGCAATCTTCTGCAACAGTTCCCATCTTCGAACCTTGTAGACTCAGCTATCAAGTGCAACAGCGTTCCTAGTTATCAAGACCCCAGTTTACCAAGTGTGCCTTGGCCATCAAGTATCCGCACGTAAATCCACCCGTCTCACAGTATGCCTAACACAATTCAACTCACTAGACTGGTGTACAGGGTACACCAGATGTACAGTGTACCAGATGTACAGTGTACATCTGAGGGCCCTAAGCAGGATAAGTTTGGGGGGCCTGCCTCGCAGTGGACAGACAGTGAAGTATTCATAGAACCAGCCATGTGCAATTATAACCCTTGTGCATTTTATTTGTACCTCTATCAACATGGGCCGCAGTTATTTCACTGCTAATTAAATACACTCAGTGAAACACTCAAAGTCAAGCTGACTGACTGCACTTGTCATTTTTACTTAGTGTTGAATATTTTAAAATGGCATTAACTGTGTTTATCCACTAGGCGGCCCCAAACCACTTCAGTATTGCTCCTGAGAAAGTGATTTTTATTTGTTTATTTTAATCCGAAAATAATACTAAATGTAAATTAATGTAAATCCAGGAGTAAACAACGTTATAAAACCATACAGCCAACTAAAAATAATAATAATAATAAAATGCTGTCATCACATTCCAATGGTATGAGGCCATGTTTCATCACACATGAATGCAATTGTGCTCTTTGGAGTCACAAGAGTCTCAGCTTTGTTGCCATACTGAATTTCTACAATTCCATGAGTGTTTAGGTACCACAGTGTGCAGAAATAGGGAAAGAAAAAAAGGCGAGAATAACATATTTTCACTGAATGCATGCAGATGGCTGTCTTTTAAACTATCTTAAACCATATGTAGCTGATTATGTCAGAGGTAAACATGGCTGTGAAGCTAGACTCCTGCGGTTCTAATGACTTCACTTTAATCCTTTTATATTTTGTATCGCTTGTCTGCACTTTTTAAGTGCAAATCTTTTACCTTTACCATGTTATTATTCCTCTGCAAAGCACTTTGAATGGCCCCAGTAAGTGCACGCCTACTGCGATGAATATATGTCTTAAAAGTCAGACACTGCTAAACTGATTGCAGCCATAATAGAGCATTCATACAAAAGTAGTGGAGCAGCACTAAAACACGACGGGTTTCTTACAGTACATACCAGAGTATGTGAGCGGAGTGGAGCGGTGATAATTACCGCTCCTCGCTCACGGAGCGGCCCTTTCCACCCGCTCCAGCGCTCACAGCCGCTCCTGGCCACTCCGCTCCAGACCGCTCCCGCTCGATACAGATTTCACCCGCTCGCACTCACCGCTCAAAAGAATAAAAAATATAATTTTTTTTATTTGCGTTTAAACACCTGGGCAATGGGCATTGCTCACTACAAATAACATGAGCTCAGCAGAGTCGGCTGCATATTCGTTTCTCTTCCTTCTCGTCTCACAGCAGATTGGCAAGAAAATAGTGGGCGTGCACATGGCCACGCACCGATGCATTCTGGTTCGAACATGTTGTGATCGAAACTGGAGCGGGACTGAGCGGGTGATCGGTGCTGCTCCAACTTTCGCTCCGGTAGCGCTCTAGTCCCCACTCACCGCTCAAGCCAAAATCTCCCCGCTCCGCTCACATGCTCTGTTACATACACTATATTTATTACATCCAGCCTCCATTCCTCTTTGGGGAAGCTACATGGCACAACAGGGGACAAAGTGATTGGCCTTTCTGATAAGAGGCCAATTATTCATTTGTAAGGAAGGGTTGGTGTATTAAAGTTGCGGCTTGATATCTTGATGTGAGAGCGAGGTCTAGGAACCCGTTGGAAAAAATAGTCATGCCCATTTACCTTTGTAAAAAACAAACTTCACCGACTTTGGAGCTATTTCACACCCACTTCCCAGTGAACTAGCATAACAGGGTTGGTCCTATTCGTCTGGATGTCTAGTTTCCGCTAATACCAGAAGTTCTGCTCGAGCTTAAAAACTGAGCATGAAAGAGCTTGTCAAAGACGGACTGCGCCCTGTCATCTTCTTCCCACAGGAGCCCCCTGGCGGCTGCGGGGCCCTAAGCAGCTGCTTAGTTTGCTTATATAGGGAGGACCGGCTCTGCTGGTGTAGATGTCATTCAATCCAATCCATGATATTAACACAACCTGTTAATATAAGAACAAAAACATTTATTAGATAGATGTGGATTTACAGCGCATCAGCCATACAATTGGTTGATGTTTCTTGATGTTGACTATTACCATACTACCTGGTGTATGAGCTCACACTATATTTTCCTTATGTAGGGCTCTTGCAGACCATACATACCCTAAGCAGGGCCGTAGCCAGGGGGGGCGAAAAGTGTGGACGATTCCAAGGGCCCTTGACTGACAGGGGCCCCAAATGGCCAAAATTTTCCGCCGCCGCCCTTCGGATGCCGGCATCCGTGGGCCCGATGTGATATCCTTTCATGGGGCCCGAAATCCCTGGCTACGGCCTTGACCTAAGCACTGTGCATTACAAAAACTGTTATACAGGAACAAACAGATGAACACAAATAAGATTTATTTGACATTATTTTGCAAACCCCAAATCATTTTATAGAGTCTTTCTTATACCACACATTACAACCTACTCAAATGTTTTTCATAACCAAATAATGACAGAGAATGTCACTGCTATAAATCAGGCACTGTACTCCATCTACTCATAGCCAGGCAACCCTGCTGACAGAATTGCAGTGGCTTGATTGGCATGTATTCATCTCCCCTGAAGTGGGAAGGGGCTAAATCAGAGTCAATCATTGATCCATTCATGCAGATAGCAAAGACTGCATGATGCAAAGGATTAACCATCTCAGCCATGGCCTTGTTTACCCTGTCTATTCACAAGCCTACATACATTTCACAAGACCATTAATCATTGCATACAATTTTCTCTCCCAACTTCCTCCCATTCAAAGGCTTTCATTTCCTGTCCAATCTTCTCAAGCCTCCCAGGAACCCAATTAAGGATGGATCATAATGTATTCATACTTGGAGAGAACATCTCACGGATATGAAAACATCTCATTATTTTAACACAATACACGACAAAACCCCAAAGTATCGCTTTAGCGAGTGAAAGATATCCATTGTCAACTTGATTGACAGAGAAAATGGATAGAATATAATGCCTCAGTAAATATTCATAATCCTTCTCTCTGATGATAACAAAAATGTCCTTTCCAGCAGTGTCCACTGCTTTATGCAAATAACTAATACCATATAAGATAAGAGCCTTATCATCTGTTGCACTGTGAGCTGCTCAAGCATTTTGTGGTCAGGTATCCCAAGATGAGGGTTAAAGTAATAATCTTTGACATTTTCATATAAATACCAGTCTGCTTTGCTACTCTCTATCATCAGTTGATATAACAAAATAGTGATTCAACCTGTAGCCAGGTCATGAAACATTTGCTGTTCTAAACATGAATATTGGATGGCATGGTGGGTCAGTGGTTAGCCTCACAGCAAAAAGATCCCGGTTCGAACCCCAGTGCAGCCCAGATCCTTTCTGTGTGGAGTTTGCATGTTCTCCCTGTGTTTGTGTGGGTTTCCTCCCACCGTCAGAATCAGAATAACTTTATTGATCCCAGAGGGGAAATTGAGTCATGCTATACAGTTGCTCTCACTCAGGCATGGAAAAATGTAAACATCAAACATTATAAGAGGCATAGGAATGTACCATAAAGAATAAAATAGAATAAAAAGTTACGTAGCCTATGTACAGTAAAGTGTCACACATTATATGTGCCTTCTACAACAGTCATTCTCAAGTAACATTTAGTAGTGAAATTAAATATCTGAGGTACATACTATTTCCTTATATACCGCAGAGAGTATAGTAATAGTAATAATGATAATAGTAATAATAATGATGATAATAATAACAAGAACAATAATATAATAATAATAATAATAATAATGATGACGAGTAAGGTGCATCCAATCAGTAAAGTGGGCAGTACAGTGGGGATTATTGATTATTGCACAAATTGCGGTATTTAGCAGTTATTGCACATTGAGTGTTATTGCTCATTCAGGTACATTATCAAGTCGGTTTTGATTTGTGAACGGATGGAGTGAAGTCCAAGGCTATCTAATTGACTGAATCAAAGACATGTACATAAATTTGGGTTAATACTCCTCCACTTCCTCGTTCCTTCATCTAAAAGTCAATGGGATTTTTGTATGGGAATTTCAGTTAAATGTCTGAAATAACATCTGTGGTTAACAAAAGTTTATGAAACAGCGAACTTCGTGTTCAGCAAGATAATTTTCACAAATGAGGACCACTTTTATGACTTTTGAAGCGTAAATCTGATTTTTTAAATAAAAATGCTGAACAAAAACGTTTTTCCTCCTCTTTTGACTGGGTGGGCAAGACACAATCTTAGGTGGACTCCTGCCCATAGCTAAAACTGGCCTCACTCCCTCTGCTATCCTGAGAGCAGGGACTGAGGATAGTGATTACCTGTAATTGTTAATGCTGTATGCAGAATCTGGCACAAGCGGGCAGACTAGAGTCAGCACTTTATATTAAAACGGGCTATTCAAATTTGCTTATGATGTCATCTGGCAGCTTCTAGTGACTTTCTGAGCAGCCAATAGCTACTTTCATAGGAAAAGAGCTGGCAACACTGTGTAGGAGAAGTCCGCTGCATGACAGGCCTTACTAAGGGAACAATAGTCCCTCAGGCTCTCTGTAGACATGTGTCACTTTACTGGCACTACAGCTGCTGTCAAACCAGTCACATCAAAAGTACCGGCCACACTGTTGTAAAGTCCTTGTTAGGAAGTGCAGTGCAAAGCGCCACGGGAAAGACTGCTTATCACCAAAGGCGTTACCGACAGTATAAGTAAAGACGTGGTGGTATGTCAGGGTGAAATCTCAAAGCGTGTGTCCTTTGCCTCTGTTTGTGTTATGGCCGTTCATCTGCATCAGCAGCAATATGTGTTTGATCATTGGACTCATTACATGTCTAGAATTAAAAGTCAACTGGTGCTGGTGCATGACATAAAGCAAGAGTGCAGGATGGCTTCTCTCCAGCGATGACCAGGGATTGAAAGGCAGCATTCATAATCTCATAGTTGATGCTATATTACACCTCAGTAACGCTCCATGGCTTAGAGACGCTCTTCCCCTGTGGGGAAACTAGTGGCTCAACCAAGAATCATATAGCACTGTACGAAGATTGATCTCTTTGATCCTGGGCTCATAGTCATAAAATATCAAAGACTTGACGAGCTGCTGTGTTCCTACTTTACCTCTTAGAGGCAGAAATGTGACTCGAGTCATTGTGACTTGGACTCGAGTCACTGTTTTGATGGCTTGCAACTTGACTTTTTTTTTTTGTATATATAATTTTTATTGTTTCATTTTCAGACATTAGTTAAAAAGTATATCTGCGGATGGGACAAAACCCAAAACAAACAATCATCAAACAAGTTACATAGAATATGACATTGTCCAACTGCGAGTGTTCAATCTGAAAGGAAACATTTTCTCCCACCCCGTAAACTTAGTCCCATATCCAGTTCATGACACATACCTGTTTTAAATGATTAAAAAACAAAATAAAACAACAAAAAAACTAAGACAAAAACAAGAAAGCAAGTAAACAAATTCAAACTAAAACAGAAAAGAGAAAAAAAAGACAAAAAAGACAAAAACAAGACACACAAAAAAACAAAACAACATGGTGCTTTCAACCTGTGTGAACATGTGTGCAACAATATACAAATTACAAGTTACCCGTTTCTGACCTCACCTAAATAGTCCAGAAACAGATCCCAGATGGTCGAGAACTTTCCAATCGAGTTAGTCCTCAGAGACCTAGTCTCTCCATTCGCACCACTGAGACCATGTCTGTCAGCCACAGCTGAAAGGAGGGTGGAGTGGGGGACTTCCAGTCTCTCAAAATAAGTCTCTTGGCAACAACCATCCCCTGTGTCAGGGACTGCTGCACAGCCATGGGGAGGAGCAATGAGGAATCTGAACAGCCAAAAATGGCAAGTTCAGCCTCCGGTTTAAGAGTTACTCTGTAGGCTTTAGAATACCAGTCGAAAACTTTGGCCCAGAATCCGGATATTGAGGGGCAGAACCAAAAAGCATGTGACAATGTACCCTCTAACACCTGGCACCTATCACATAATGGGGAGACAGATGGGTAAATCTTATGCAATTTCGATTTGGAATAGTGAAGACGGTGAGTAACTTGCAACTTGACTTAACAGAAAACAAATGAATTGAGACTTGACTTGGAAGTTATAAAATACTCATGACTTGTCTCTTGACTTGAGACATGATGACTTGCATCACTGATGATGACAGACATTGTGACATCATCGTCTATGACATCATCAGTGACAACAACAAATTCTTTCAGATTTGTACATGCTCAGAATCGAGCGCACATAGTTTGTTAAAAAATGAGCAAAAATCTTGAGAATGTCATAAAGACCTTCAAGATCCTTTGGGAAGTATTGCCCTGATCATAACCTGTCACTGACATGATTTGAAGCAGTTTTTCAAAGGACTCCCTCTCACCCTCAAATAATGACTTGTCAAACCTAGTAAATCATCTCCACGATGCTCAAGGCCCCAAACAACCTACCTACAATGAGGCTCCAAGGACAAATGACCCTTTCCTTGAGATTGTATGGAAAATTCCTCATAATCTAAACTCTGTGTCTGTGATAGAGTTGATTTCTTTTGGATAACTCCCTGAGATGCCAGCATCAAAAATGACTAACAGACAATTGGGCAGCTTTCATCTGTTCTGAGCACAAATAAAGGTCATATATTGTTTCCAAAAATGCTTTACAGTCAATCTTTGCATCCTTGACAAACGGGTCGGTGCATCTGCGCCGCTTCAAATCTCACGAGACCGATTGGCGTATTGGTAAAAAAAAAAAAAAGTAAAAAAACAAGTTAAAGCAGAAATGCCATCAAAGCACCTCAATTTATTTGACCGTGTGTAATCTAAACTGCGCTGACCTTTCCTCGGGCAGGAGGTGCGAATCATCTGCTTTTCGACTGTTTGTTCTTTGGTCTTTTTCATGCATGCAGAGGTCTGAGAGAGATACAGTATTTGTGAACATCAAAGAAATGTTTGGGAGAAAATCTCGTGATCAGAACTATTGAGGATGACACAGGAACTGCGGTGGGCGGCGATGAAATCACACGGATCTGTCACTGTCACTGAAGAGGAGAGGCTTTTTGCAAAAACAGGCAGTGCGACTGGGGGGAGGAGGGGAGTGTGTAAGAGTGTGTGAGTGTGTAAGAACAGATTCATTCTTTTGCTAAAATTCCAGAGGGCTGGGCACATGAAAAGGTCATGTTGTATTATGCAACACGTCACGTTCACACCATGGCGTAACTAGCTATGAGGACGGGGAGGTCCGGACCTCCCCTAATATTTCAGCCTGCAAAAAAAAAAAAAAAAAAAATTTTTTTTTTTTTTTTTTTTTTGCAGGCCAGGCCAGGCCAGGCCACTCACTGAACAGCAGGCCAGGCGCCGCCTACTGGTTTACTAGTGGTTTTATTACTTTATTCAGGTTTAAAGTGGGTGCATCTCATTGTAATCATGCATGATGCCAATTGCCAAGCTCCCGAAGTCAGGTATGCAGGTGGCTATATGCATGGTTTCAGTTTCATGACCCAATAAGTAACAAAAAGAGGTGGTGTAAAGTTAAAAACAACATAATATATTTTATTTTATTTTTCAATCGTTCCTATCAGGAATAAATAAATGTCCCTCTGTATGTTTTTTTTATTATCGATGATGACTTTGTGTGTTGTGTACGGCTTGGGTTGTGTACCTGTGTTTGTAGGTGTCATTTTGATATGAATTTGGCTAAAACAGTTTGTGTTTGTTAGTTACAATTATGTTGACAGGAGAGCTGAGCAGGTGGTGACATGAAAGAGAATATACTGAATAATGACATCACAACAGTATAATCCTAATGTTGATTTAAAATGATATATTACTCTAAATATGGCTAAAAAAGGGGGGGGGGGAAACTCAAATTTTTTTACGGGCGCCGCCGAATCCGCCTCCCCTTGCTGGACCTCCCCTATTTCGGAACCCTGGTTACGGCCCTGGTTCACACTGCCCAACTGTACAAGAGCCACGAGAACCTTTAACATTCTCCATGCCTGCTTTGGGAAGCCTTAGTCATTTTATGGAACATTTATGGGAAGCCTTTTTCGTTCTATGGGACGTTTATGGAACGCACTTCCATAAACATAAGTAGCAGCATCCTCCTTCATCACTTACAGCCGGTGGAGTCTTCTTCACTTTGAGAAACACACCATGCTGCACCTTTTACATCCTAAACCACAGAAGCATCCATAGCACGGGTGATAGTACCAATCACTTCCTAGTGCAGTTCATGTCTTGTTTGAGACATAACCTGTACTGTACTGCTTAAGGCATAGACGTGCTGCTGAGTGCATCTGTCTGTCACTGCTCTGACTGTGCCATCTTCCCAACCTGCCCTTCTCAAGAATGCAGCGCCGCAGTATGAATATGGGCTCTCTCATAGCGTATGCTGCTTTGGTGCCGTCTGTCACCTTCCTGACACACTGGCATTTGAATGCTGATGCACCAAACATAATGGGGATGTAACTACAGTATCTCTGTACAGTGTATTCCTAGCCAGAGTGTTAGATCATGTTTTGTCTTGTCCTTTGTCATTGGTAATTTTGCCATTACTGTAAGTGTCTGTGTTCATTGTTTCCTGTCCATTTCTGTATTGTCCTGTGTCCTGGCTATTTTCCTGCCATACTACACCTTTGTATATAATTTGTATGCATTCAACATAAGCAAACATTAATAGGATTGGTACCATTATATGCACATTAGAAAGCAAAAAGCATCCCTATCAAATATTTCCTACAGGTTGTAAATATGTCCCTAAGCTGTAGCTTAGATGCCTGCAAGCAAACTTTTCTAAATGCCAATGCTAACAGAGCAGTGCAGCCATATACAGTAGCCTGCTTATAAAACGGATAGTTCTGGTCCTTGATTGTGATTGGCTAAGCTGCGTTCGAAGCCGTTGTGAAATACTCTATAAACGCACACCTTACTGACCGCATCACGGTATTGTACTAGCTACGTTAGCTAAGCCTGCTGCCTGCTGGCTGTAACAACGTTTGTCAGCCTCAAAATGCCACTAACTGACCAATACATTTCAAGTCATGCTCTTCCTATGGGGGGGGGGGGGGGGGGCATCAGCTTTAAAATCCGTCATCTCGTTGTTGTATCTCAGCAATAATGCCGCTATCCTTGCAGCTAAGCTACGGAGAGAACATTGTTTCCAACGTAACTTGTAACTGTTTTTCCGGACCGGCCATATCTCTATGGTGTATAGCACAGATGCAACTAAGCAGGTGCTTATAGAACATTGAAATGACTGCAGGGGGACTTGAAGGAATACATTGCTCGGTGGAAGAACGATGATTTGATATCGATATTGCTTTTTTTTCACGGCCTGCGACACCCCTTAACTGTTGTAAAATCACTGTAAACCCCGGCCTCTTGGGGCTTATTGCTTAAATATAAGGACAATGCCTTGTGAATCATCTGCTTAGTGTTTGTTTGTGTGCGTGGGTGGGTGTAAGCGAGGAGGCGGTTGACTTGACTTCATGATATTATGCATGTTGGCTACTTTTACGACTGAGTGCCGTGGAAGAAACAGCACCTGTTGCTGTGCTCCTTTATGCTCCCATATGATTTGTGCAGATAACACGGAGCTTGTCATGCATTCCTTTATAACTGGGAACTGGAAATCTTACGACTTCAAAGGTCACGAGCTGGGACTGTGACGTCATAGGAGCCTCAGCAGCCCCGACCTCAAAAATCCAAGATGGCTGCACCGCGCAACAACAGTAGTTAGAATCGTAGTAATGTTGTTTAGCACTTCTGTTTTGTTTGTGTCTCATTAAATCAGCTGTACACACAGCACTGACTAACTTCTATCTGTGTGGACATGAGCTGCAGTGTTTGTATGCTCAAAATGCAGCCATGTTATCAACTGTTATTGCTAACAATGGCTAGCGACTGGATCTGACCAATGAACAGTGAACTTCCCAGCTCAAGTTTTCTGCAAATGGAACACTAACAAAACGGATGTGATGTAATTTAGCCTCCACATCCCAGTTATTTTGCGATAAAGGAACGCACGATTGTATCCACAGGTTCTTCTAGCCCGCCACTGATGGGACTCCCTGCTGGGGGAAGGGGGGTGGTTGGTTGGTCGGTGGTGGTGGTTGGGGTGGGAGGGGGAGGTAGATGATAGGAGAGGCGTCTCAGCTGAGGCGTAAGACAGTGATGTGGCGAGCAGGCCATGCGCCGCGGGTGGGCCTGCCTCCTCCTAATTACGAAATTAATGACTAGGGGGTTTCTCACACCAAGCGTTTCTCTTTCTCACTGTTGCACTATTGCTCACTGTACATGTCTGTCTGGAGACGGCTACCCACGAGTCCTCACATCTATTTGAACACTGTATGAAAGTCAACCTGAAGGCATCCACACAACGGAAGATGCTAATTTCCCAAGTATACCTTTTAGTCTAATTGGCGAGGCAAGCTGGTGGAAGGCTCTGTTTACACCAAGGCATCCTCCATCCATTTTGTCTCTCAGTGTGGCCAATAAAAAATAAATGAATTGCTGCACTCTTAAAATATGGGAATATGTCAGTGGCCTTAGGCAATTTAATTGCAAACTCTTCAGAGTAACACTGGGATGTGTGAATGTGTTGACTTCAGTTGCAAAGTTAGTGCACTTTGTCCTTGAGTGCCCCCCCATCCCTCTACCCATCCTCTCATTAACTGCAAGTATTTGTAGAGTTTAACTATAGTTTGAAATTTCGTGTCCTTGTTTGTTTGCACAGACATGGAAAAATTACTCCAATGATTCAATAATAAGGCAGAGAACAGCAGCAACTATACCTAATTGGGCTAGCAGCATTAAGTGTGCTCAGCAGGATGTAACTAAAAAACTAAATTGCAGGGTCTGGAGCTTGTGCTTGTGCTCGTAGGTCTGCAGGGAGTTGAACCCCCCCCCCCCAGGGGTAGTAGACTAATAGATAGTGCCAAACAGCACTGCATCAAAATTGCTTGTTTTCAGCTCTAGGTTTGTAATCAGATGGGTTTGGTGTGAAATGAATACGGGAGCGGAATCAGGAAATTTGACATGGTGTGCTCCGATCTCGTAGTTTATTGTTTGCGATTCATATCCGACCATCGATGCTTAATAACAGCACAAGGGAAATGAATGACTCATATATTTGGCGTGTCAGCGATGAGCTTCTTTGCATGCAGGGATCAACAAAGACACAAAGAAACATGCAGGCAACGTTTAACCAAATTTATTGATGGTCTCCAAGATAAGGGTGAGCCAATCAGGAACTTGGCTGCTCATGCCTGGCATGCTAAACTGTTTTTGCTTTTTGAGGACGAATGAATAACAAGCTTTCGTAGCGTGCGGTGGTCATTCATAATTCATACTGTATTCTAATGATGCTTTGTGCTATGTTCAGAGGGGAGAAAACCAAATATTGAAGCCAAGAACAGTCTCAACTCCAACTCCCACGGGTCCACTAGTGTATAGAATTGGTGATGTCACCAGTGATGTCACTCGAGCACTCATTGATGATATCATCATTGAACAATGTATCTCACTGTTTATGCTGATGGCTGGTGGCATGAATGAGTTACAGTATTAAAATACCCTAAAATAGTGATTCTCAATGTTGGTTCCGGACCTCTGGGGACCACCAGGGGTCCTTCAGGGTGCTCCAGGCGGTCCCCAGCAAATTGAAAAATGATTAAACATGACCATTATCATAGGATTCCAGACAAAATAATATCTAACAATAAAAGCATTCTCATATTTGGGTCAGAAAGACAAAATGTCTTCATTTTGTTTCATGTCTTCATAATGATTAATGTTATACCGACGGTCCCAAGCAGCTGTTCTCATCTCATGTAGGCAGTTGGCACTTATTCGATTCAACAGTGGTTGTTTTGCTTTGAGCAGCAGGGACCAAAATGAGAACGTGCATGTTCTTAATTCAGAGCAGATGGAAACTAAATGGATGTGCCATGGACTGTACCAGGTCACAGTGGAAGACTCAATTGCAATGCTTGGCTTATTCAATTAGCTGACTCCTCTGAGTCCTGTAGCAGCCAGGTGGGACTCTGTTGTAATTCTATTTCACTCTACTGCAGTGCACAAAACTACAAGCAAAGAACCATGCAGTTTATATGACACAACATGACACATTTGAATGCTATGGCACAATTGCCAATGTGTTACTAAGAAACTATGTTAGAAGTTATGCAGGGGGCATGCTCACAGCAAGAAGGTCCTGGGTTCGATTCCCGCCTGGGACGCTGGGGGCGTTGAGGGTGTGTCCCCAGGGCCCACAGAAAAAGTTATGCGAGAAGGCGTATCCAAACATACACAATTGGCCGTGTCTGTGGGTGGGAAGCAGCTGGGGTAGTGCCCTGGTCGCACTAGTGCCTCCTCTGGTGTAATTCCTCGCTGTCAGGTGAAAAGAAGCGGCTGGTGAGTGCATATGTATCAGAGGAAGCATGTTCCCAAACTTTTCCATGCCAAGGTCCCCCAAATACCATTGCCAGATGTCTTTAAAAACCCATTGACAATACTGTTGAAAATGTCAATAATCACTTCCATACAACCTCAGAATATATTTCCTTACTTTTAATGTAATAACCTAATTACATTTGTATCTCAAATCTTTTCTTTTCTGTTCTCCATTATAAGTTCCAGAGTCAGACTACTGTATTACCCACACCAGGGGGAAATTACAATGAATGTGATGACTGGCAGGCAATTAGACAGATGGTAATGGCAAATATGATTTATATGTGGAAGTAAAGGATTCAATATTTGTTAACACTACACTAAATATAATTATAAAATATTATAAAACAATATTGTATATTCTTTATTTAGTATACTGTAGTATACAATAATATACAAATATAACTGAATAATTTCCTTCCCATAATGTTTTCTTTTAAGCATTTCCAATAATTTGCTGAGGCCCCCCTAGTGCCCCGGCCCCCACTGGCTAAGTACAATTGGGGGGGAAATGGGAGAAAAACCATCTAATTCGTCAGCTGTGATTACTTTTGGTGATTACAATAGCCATGTAAATACTGTAATGTGAGAAGTCCTAATTCTCATCCTTAAGATTATGCTATTATTAATTATCTTGCTGATAATAATGCAGTACAATGTGCCCTTTTTAAGTTGTGAAGCTTGACTGAGGTTGATGATTAATTGCTGGAAAGGCGTTGCCTAAAATATACAGATGAGATATTTCATTATGAATGATATGATGAATGAGCTCATGCTAGTTTAATACATTATAGCCTCCTATCTTGTTTCTTCAATCTAAACTCAATCATAAGGCCAATGAACTGCAAACTTTATTTTTAATTGCAATCAATTTTATGGGGTTATGACAGACAAACACATGAAACAGTGAGATTACTGTTGGCAGCCATGGTGTTTTAGAACTACCGGTATATCCATCTATCTTTACGTTCAGTGCAGTATCTCCAAAGCCAATGGAGCATGAAAGGCATTTCTGCCAAGTTTACTGGCTATCAAGATGTCTGATCTCACTGAGGATTTATTACCGGACACAAGGCAGATCAGACAACAAAGACTTGTTGGAATTGTTGAAGGCTTGTACAACACAAAGCCCATTTCTTATTTTTATACCACACAGCTGTAAAGATATGAAATGAGTAAAGACTCCTCCTAGTGAAGGATTAAGGTGAGGTTTTAGAAGGCATTTAGAACAGAATAAATAGTGGTGGGGGGGAAACTACACTATACTGGAGATAATGTGCAGGTGTCCTGAGAATTTTCCACTCAGTTTTATGTATTATTTAAAGGAATGTGTCATGGATGTGTGCTAATGAATCAATTCAATTCAATACAGTATTATGCTTTCTTTTGGCCTTTTTTCTGTCTCGAAAACTTACACCTCAATTTTATAGTTGAGGGGCATGGTGGCGCAGGTAGCACTAGTGTCGCCTCACAGCAAGAAGGTCCTGGGTTCGATTCCCGCCTGGGGCGCTGAGGGTGTGTCCCCATGTCCTCATACTGCCCAGGTGGGCTCGTCAAAAGGGCCTTTCTGTGCGGAGTTTGCATGTTCTCCCCGTGCTCCCCTAGGGGTTCCACCAGATAGGAACCTCCGCTATATATATATATATATATATATATATATATATATATATATATATATATATATATATATATATATATATATATATATATATATATAGTTGAGCACCTCATTTATTTCAGAACTTAAAGAGCATGTTGATACCACTCATTTCTGAGCTGATTCTGAGCACCGCTTGCATTCCCAAACATTTCTTACCCATAAATCTAATTATAGAGCAAACATCCACCATTACTACATTCATGCATAAACCCTGGAGCTAACTCCTGCATGGGAAATGCAAAGAGATATCTGTAATGCTAATGGCTATAGGTTAGGGAGCTGAGGTCAGCAGCTTTGGTTCAACTAAGCTCTATCTTATGCTCTGAAATTCTCACTGGAAGCTGGACCGTAGCCTTTTGGGACTTTGGCAAAGTGCTTACAGAGGTGGTCAACAAGGGATTGCCCTCACTGCTGAGAGTAGAATCGGGGGCCTTTGGGCTGCTTTTGTATAAGTTATGCAAAATAAAATGGATGATGTGAATACTGGCAGAGAATAGCACAGATCCTGGAATAGCATCCTGCAGGTCATACACATAAGAGACAGCTATAGCTTTCAGTTTCAGATTGCACTGTTGGCAAATCACTGTATCACTAAAAACACCTTTGCCTTCTTTTTCACTAAAAATACTGGTTTCATGCACCCACGTTTTTGCTTCATCTAACACTGGTCTTGATAATGGTGTGTGTATCATTTCCATTCAACATTGATTGACAAGTTAACAGCACACACTGGAGGTAGCCATGCATGTGAACTGCGTTGGACAGAAGCTACCATAAAAGATGAAATACAGCCATATCAGTATGAAAGCTAACAAATAAAAAGCAGCAGCTTCTTGCAGGTAGTTTCTTATTTGAGTTCATTGGAGAAAATGGCATCAGGTGTTAGCAAAATAATGTGGCAAACCCCATGGAGTGTTGAGTCAAACAGACCAGTACAATACTTGCCGATGAAATTAACATGATCAGTCTTCGGTTTTGTCCAGGTTGACAACTATCGAAAATGAGTTGTATGGCATGGTAAAATGAAAAATACTAACAACCATTTGGAACTGATTTAGGTCCTTGTTTCACCAAATGCAGCTATGGATGACTATGGATGTCATCTCAACTTTCAATTTGGCATTATTATACTCGGATCAATATGGTCAATGGTAAATGGACTGCATTTATATAGCGCTTTTATCCAAAGCGCTTTGCAATGGGCCTACATTCACCCATTCACACACCGAAGGCGGCCATCTGCCACGCAGGGTGCTGGCACAGCCATCGGGAGCAATTTGGGGTTCAGTGTCTTGCCCAAGGACACTTCGACATGCGGACTGGAGGAGCCGGGATCGAACCAAGTCAAGTCAAGTCAAGTCAAGTCAACTTTATTTATAGAGCACATTTACAACGACACTAGGCCGATCAAAGTGCTTTACAAGTAAAAACACAAACATAAAGCAGGTACAAATGCACTAATCGGAGAACAAGGTGCAGTACAAAGTGCAGTAAAACAAGTAACAAAAATTGATAAAAGTTGGAAGACAATAAAATGGATAAAATTAATAAAATTAATAAACGAAAGGCGCAGAAACAACAGCTCAACTCGAGTCAAAAGCCAGGGAGAAGAGGTGGGTCTTTAGCAGAGACTTAAAATAAACTAGACTCTGGGCTGATCGGATAGCGAGGGGGAGGCTATTCCAGAGCCTAGGGGCAGCAGCTGTGAAGGCGATCTGGTCTTTAATTTTGTCCTGGGCACGTCCAGCAGCAGTTGGTCAGCGGACCTTAGGGCTCTGGATGGGGCGTGGTGGACCAGGAGCTCGGCAATATAGGAAGGGGCAAGCCCGTTTAGTGCTTTAAAAACAATCAGCAGCAATTTAAAATCAATGCGTTGATGGACGGGGAGCCAGTGGAGAGAGGCCAGGACAGGTGTGAAATGGTCGCGCTTTTTGGTCCTGGTGAGTAGTCTAAACGATTGGTGATGAAGGCGTGGATCACCCTCTCCAGGTCCATTTGAAAGAGATATGGTTTAGTCTTGGCTAAAAGTCTAAGTTGAAAGAAGCTAGTTTTCACCAGGGAGCTTATCTGTTTATCGAGTTTAAAAGCACTGTCGAAGATCACACCAAGGCTTCTGATGGAGGAGCGCATGTTTAGGCCCAGAACCACAGACCTTCTGGTTAGTGGACGACCTGCTCTACCTCCTGAGCCACAGCCGCCCTAATATATCCGTACCCACACAATTACTAATTTATTGAACGTCAAATTGTTGGGACTTCTAAAAAAGACATTGGTTTTAATTGAAATTGACGGTCCTTGTACCATTATTTTTCTACCAGTGGGCAATAAGCATACCTATTGGTGACTTCTTCTTGATCCAGATCTTTTTCATGACCCACCTGATTTCACTAAAAACTCACGCTCCCCATTTATTTTGCTATAAGATGATCTGAATGACTTTGAGCTGAAGGTATAAGCAAGGGCAGAATCACTGCAGTGCCCCCTGGACATGCATCAGTATCAGTACAGCTGGCCAGGAGAAGCCCAGCTAACAGCTTGCACTGGGACTCAAGCACATGCCAATCATTAGTCCACAGAGTGCACTGCAGTCAGTTAGCATCATGTCAATGTGTCACTGATGGAGGCTTAGAACAATGCTGAATTACTTTTCATATTGGTAATGATTCTAAAGTCAAATAGCATAAAGATTATTGTTGTCAAACAGTCCTATGTAAGAATCATTGAACACAGTGAAACATACTTTAGCTTTTAATTAAATCTTTATTTTTATATAAAAGAATGGCTAGTGCATTCTGGTATTTACCCATGCAGAGTTTCATTTGACTGTTTTATTTTTAGATGAGTAGTAGGTGCACTGAGATCTGTCGATGAGATTTTTATTTTTACATTGAAATTAAATTGTGTCCTTTATCAATTTATTAACAGTAAAATGTCAAAATGCTAAAATATTTAATTTATCTCCATTTTTCTACCTTTGGTAATAAGCCTGTATGCCCTCAGTAAAAAAAGTATGAGTGTGAAACCAGCTTAGGGACATTAATACTGCTTCAGTCACTGTCAACATTGTTGCCATCAAGGTCATCGTGAAAAGAGACACCCGGCGAAGGGAATCAGGAGATTTCAGCAATTTCACGCCAAAGCTGGATTTGAAAATCAAACTACGGTTTATCTCAAAATCTCTGCACACTTCAGAAATAGATTTCCACCTTCTCACGTAATGCCGCAGCCTAAACTGTACTTTTTTGTCCCTGGTCTTTCGCGGTTCCCAGATCTTTGCCATGTAGCACCTATAGAGAGCATCTACAGTAGCAGGTCACATAATCACTTGCACTCATAAGAATGTGCCTCATTCACAACAGTGTCTGCCATTTCAGTAAATAAAACCCCCCTAAGCTGCTTCTCAATGACCTTGGCATCAACTGATTACTATTCAATACATAAAAATGTTCTGCAGCACATAACTTTATACAGTAGTACAGTATGCTCAGAGTCAGCACTCAGCACAGACCTACAAGAGAACCTTCGTTGCAAAACCATACTGAGTATGCATCCTCAGTACAACAGTACAGTACAGTATACTGTAGTCAGAGGATGATGCAACATTAGAGAAATAAGGTCTTGTGGGGAAGCATTAAATCCCAAGCTACATCCTCTGGCATTATCAAGCAAGGCAAACAGATAGCATGCCTTGTTTGTCCACCGTCTCTCTGCCTGTCTAACCCTGCTGTTCTCCTGGGGAAATGACTCGAGCCATCTGGAACACTAAAGAAAGATGTGATATGTGCATATTATATAGGGGGCACGTTTATGTATGCATAAGTTTGAATAACTCTTCTTTGTAACTTTCATTAGCAGCTGCAGACCACAGAAGCAAATGTACTGCAGCGGTCCACATGTCACCATCTCTGTATGGTGGCACCATACAGAGATGGTGACATGTGGACCGCTGCAAACAAGAACACCAACTTCAACCTGAAGGAAAATAACAATCAATACAAAGGTGTCAAAGTGCAGGACTCTCAGAGCTTTTTGGAATCAGAAATGTAAATCATTGACAAAGAGTGACGAATAGAGCGCACTCTTTAGATCTTGACAAAGATGGGGGATGAATTCATTATCGCCAAGCCTGCTGGAATCTCTAGACATAATTACAGGGCCCATTCATTTTACCTTATGCCACTGTTTCTAGTCATTTATTGTCTTCTCTCTTGTTTTCCAAACAAATTAGAGTGAGATATGGTTGCGTTGAACATAGTTTCAAAATGGAAAAAACACACAAAGGGAAGCCATGCAAAACTGGGGGGAATTGGAGGTAATGATCATTTCAAAAGATACAATTTTGTGCCATACATGGCGGGTTTTATTTTTGCTCCAATGCAATATAATGGTGGGTTAAGACCAGGTTTAAGGATAGACCTGACCAGTGTTGAAGCAGTTTTATTATTAAAATCATAATGGCACCATTATGAATGGCATAAAAGCATAAACATGGTTTGTGACCAAACCCTGCAAGACACTGCTCACACTAGATTCTCCTTTGTTTAAAGTAAGAACAAGTAATTACCAGATATCATTTTAGTTTACGGCAGCAAGGTTCTGGGTCCGCAAACAAAAACACAGAACTTGTGTGAGCTCAGAATTTGCAGGAAAGCTATCTAACTGCTCATTTAAGCCCAATACCGCAAGCTTTGGGGCTTTTTGCTCTCGTCAGTCTCAGTCCCGCTCTGCCACACTGATGCTGAGAGACTGCACTCATCTCACAAAGATCTCCAACAGGCCAAGATGTTTCAGTCCCGCTCTGCCACATTGATGCTGACAGACTGCACTCATCTCACAAAGATCTTCAACACGCCAAGATGTGCAGAGAGCAAACACGACGACAGGCTGAGCAGGGAATACGAGTCGAGGAAAATATGTCTAAAATGTTTATTCTAATGCTAACGATGGAAAACTGCATTGATTAGCATGGCATCAGAGCCACTGGGAGTTTGGTTGGACACAAAAAGCAAGATAATAGATGACAGTTTTTTTAATTGTTTTATCTGTGAAGCACTTTGGTCGGCTTTGTCATTGTAAACGTGCTCTATATAAATAAAGTTGACTTGACTTGACAAAGAGTTTAAAAAAAAGGGGGGGGGGGGGGGGCGAGAAAAGAGGCCATTGAAGCCAGTGGTTTCCCCCAAGTTTACCCACATACTGAAGTATATTTGCAAAGGGTTTTTTTTGTGTGAGAAAAGCTATTCTTTGTTTTTGAAGACAGCTCACTCTTAGTAGTAAATTGTGTTTCTTTGAGCCTTACAGGTGTTTTCACAAGTTTACTTTGGTATAACTCTATTTTAAGGATGACAATCAAGTATAAATATTCACAGAACAGTTTTAGAAAAGCAATACCACACACAGGACATGAATCTTAAACGCATGCATATTGCATGCATGCTTCATGATTATTTGAAAAGCCCTACAGGCAACAATAATGATAATTACACACAGTTTTTCATTACACACATTTATAACCTGGAGGTCACTTGATGATATCATGCATAGCATAGCATTAGGAATATTCACACTGTAGCTGTCAGATGAACACCAAATCAACAAAAAGTCTAAACGTAAAAAAAACATCTTTACTTTGAAACCATTCACTTGACATGTTACAATAGGTTATTAATATATTTAATTGACTCTAGAGTCTCAATCACTAAAACAGATGATACAGTGTAAGCCGTGGAGCTATGTGTTCTCCTGCCCCCCCCTCGCAACAACTCCAAGTCAAGCTCCACATAACATCTAAACCGAGGTGTATCTGTATCAGCCATGTCCTCAGGACTTCAGCAATATATTCAAACACTAACCTTTGCCGAACAACATATTTTCTATTTCTACATCTTCTCAGCTATAACAAGTCAATATATTATTTCAGCACAAAATGTGACAATATGAAACGTGCAGCAGAAAATTTTAATATTGGCTACATTTTATTTTTGCTATAATGCCAAATGAGATGGTTTACTGATCACAATTTCACAAGTTCTCCATCCAAATTGTATCTGCACTTTGCTTGTTTACATTCTAGAAAGTCAATGCGGTGCCATTGCTAGAAAGATATGCGGCTCAGAAATAAACATTATTTATTTATTGCATTGTAGTAGTGGTTTTATCAAATCGTGAACCTCATATTATGCATTTAATCGTATTGACACTATACTGTTCCATAGCCACTTATTACGACAGATAAGTGTATGCATGCCAGTGCATTGGTCAAAAGCTAGCAGAGATGTGTGTGTGTGTGTGTGTGTGTGTGTGTGTGTGTGTGTGTGTGTGTGTGTGTGTGTGTGTGTGTGTGTGTGTGTGTGTGTGTGCGTGTGTGCATGTGAATGTGCATGCGTGCGCATGTACTGTATGTATGTATATGTATGTATGTATGTATATGTATGTATGTAAAACTGCACAAAATGTTTGGAAACTTGTGTTTGGATGATCATATCTCTGCTGTTACTGTATCCTCAGTATTTTATCTGATCTTATATGGAAAGTCAAAGTCAAGAAGTCAAAAGTAACAACTTGCCCTGCCAATATCAACACATGTTGCAGCATCAGCATCAGCTTGGGCTGTACCTGCGAGAGTGACCAAAACAACCGTGTTGGCTGACTTGCGATGAATCCTGGTTGAGGAACGGAATGCCATCCCACAGCAACATGTGACCAGGCTGGTGACCAGCATGAGGAGGAGGTGCCAGTTGAGGCTGGTTCTTCCACCCGCTACTGAGGCTCCTGACAGTGTTTCAATAATGAGAGACTAGAAGGAAGGTATAAAAAACTTGAATGAATGGACAACATTTAGATTTGGCGTATGACTCCATGATGTGATGTCGCTCCTCCTGAGCGAGAGGAGGACATCAGTGATGTATAGGATAGAGAACCCCCATAGGGAGTTCTACAGGAGTCATGACATGGTGGTGTTCAGGGGAGGAGGAGGGTCGAAACAACTGCAACGGCGTAGGATCAGCAACTGCGGGTGACACACAAGGTGAGTTACACACAGACAAATACCAGGGGCCTGATATAAACTACTACTCCATTCATGTGATACTCCATTCAAGTGATTGGCCAGCAGGCCAGAGAGAGGGAAAGCGTGGGAAAGTGTGGGAGACAGTGATTGGACAGGATTGAAGGGGCGTGTCTATTTATAACTGAGTGACATAACCTGGCTGCAGGGGAGATAAAGATGAATGGAAGGAATCAATGAATGAATGAATACGATTGTTTAATCAGGTATTGACTAAGGTAGTCTTCATTATTGAAAATTGTCTGAGACATCATTTAATGAATAAATTGTAAAATTACCAATATGTCTTGTTTGTTCCTTGTTACTGATAGAGAGTTCAATCATCCAATCCCCCAAAACAATAGAGTCAATACCAACAGGAAGATACATTGTTTGACATTGGCAGGGCAATTTGACACGTTTGACGTTGGTGCTACCTGCATAATCAGCTGTGCTGCTCATCTCACAAATGCAGGATCCTTACAAATGAGATAGCGTTGCGAAGGGAAATGAGATAAGCTTTCATATAAGATAAGAGAATGCTGAGGATACAGTAACAGCAGAGATATGATCATCCAAACACGTTTCCAAACTTTTTGTGCCATGTTTATGTATGTATGTATGTATGTATGTATGTATGTATGTATGTATGTATGTATGTATGTATGTATGTATGTATGTATGTGTAACCCACACGTGCTGGAGCCTCTCTACACACCCTGGGACTCTGCGTTGTGTTTGATGGTGTGTGTGATCATGGGGTGTTGTGCGGAGAGAAGGAGCACGGGACACTGGCGTTCTGGATTGTGGTTGAGACCAATGCAGTTTAATGGCTCTCTGCTGCTGCTTCACCACCTTACAAGGAGGACATGTAAACTCTTTAGAAAACATGTTGCAGTACCAACAATAGTGCAAAATGTATAACACTGAACATGACAATTACTGCACATTTCAATTAAATAAGGCACTCTCTCTTAACATGTTTCAGTGTAGAAATAAATTAAATGACAAAACCAGACAGCAGCCTTAACTAAATAAAAACGTCCTCTTTACACTGCACTGACTGGCGGAGCTAGTGCACAGCAAGCTAGTCAATATCGCGGCCAGTATTTACACAATAAACGCAAGTGTCTGCCGAAATCCGCCCGCCGAAATGTAAACAAACATCTCAACTCACACATAAGTAACACAAATTAATTGGATGGGTGGTTTTAGTGAGGATATTTTAAGATAACTCAGGACGACCTAAGCACTGCTTACCTTACAAGGAGGACATGTAAACTCTGAAAAAGACGTCACTTCCGCACGGAATGAACTTCAAAACTATGATGTCCCGTGAAGGACAAAATGCGCTATTTGCGGAATTCTCCGTGGAATAACAACGTAACGACGACACCTGGTGTCTAATTCAGGCTACTGCCTTACATCTACCCCTCCTTTACTTGATGGCGTCTCAGACATCAGACCAAACAAAATAAAAAAACAATACCACCCACCAAATAGAAACAATAGAAAACAGTTACACTAAGTGTGATGAATTAATGTGTTGTGTGTTGCATAGAATTGTGTGTATGTTTGTTAGCTTTGTGGTGTTACATATGCTGTTCGTCTTGCTTTGGCCCTCTGCCACAACTTCCACCCTCTCTCTATCCTCCGCTGGTCCTCTTCCGATTGCACGACTTGTAACTGGTAGGACAGTCTCTTTGGGGGACGTCGATTTCTCGGTGGGTTCCTCTTCGGATCACTGGGACCATGAGTTGAGTTGGCACCACTGACAGCAGGTACATTTTCTTCCTCTCCATTCATTTCTCCTGCCTCCTCTTCCTCCATTCTTTGGTGTTCCTCCTGTCCGTTTGTTGTCCCAGGCAGAGCCCTCTCCACAATTTTCTCTCTCTCCACACTCTCCTCTCCATCCTCCCTCTCCCAGTCCTCGGCTGTAGCTGACTCCACTTCCTCCTCTTCAATTTCCTCTGTATCATCATCCTCCTCTGCTGTATCGGACTCCACCTCCTCTCTTCTCGCTTCACCGGCCTGCTCCACTGGGAAAAACATACACTGTGTAAGGAGGTTGCGGTGGACCACTCTCTCAGTTCCACCATCCTCTGGTCGCACCACATACACAGGTATGCTGGGTTGCTTCTTCACCACTATGTATGGGCGTGACTGCCATTTGTCACCCAGTTTCTTCCGCCCCTCCACATGACACACCTTGACCAGGACCCTGTCTCCCGGGCTGAACACTTGACTCTTTGCTTTTTGGTCATAGTATTTTTTCTGTTGCCCCTTTGCATGCCGAGAGGTCTGATTAGCCTGGGCGTAGGCCTGTGACAGACAGTCATGCAGAGTCTGCACATACTCACTATATCCACATGGCTCATTGGTGGTAGGGAGCGCAAAGATCAGATCGACTGGGAGTCTGGGATGTCTACCAAACATCAGGTAGTATGGTGTATATCCAGTCGAATCGTGTCGTGTGCAGTTGTAAGCATGTGTCATCGCATCCACATGTTCATGCCAGCGGCACTTTAAGTGAGGCTCTAATGTTCCAAGCATGTTCATGAGGGTCCGGTTGAATCTTTCGGTGGTCCCGTTACCCTGCGGGTGGTAAGGGGTTGTGTGGGTCTTAGTGATGCCAGTACATTTACACAGTTCCTTCACAATAGCACTTTCGAAATTGCGCCCTTGGTCTGTATGCAATTTTGCAGGGAAGCCAAACCGGCAGAAGAAGTTTTTCCACAGTACCTTAGCCACTGTGCAGGCCTTTTGGTCTTTAGTGGGGTAGGCTTGGGCGTAGCGGGAAAAGTGGTCCGTTACAATGAGCACATTTTCTATGCCACCCTTTGACTTCTCCAGAGTCAAAAAGTCCACACACACGAGCTCCATGGGGGCACTGCTGTGGATACTGACCAGGGGAGCCCTGAGGCCTGCGGTTGGGGTCTTTCTGAGGCAGCACCTCTCGCACTGCTCACACCAAGCCTTGATTCCCTGGAACATTCTTGGCCAGTAAAATCGCTCCCTTATCATATGCAGAGTCCTCTCAAATCCTAAGTGCCCTGAGTCGTCATGAAGAGCAGTCTTGACTGATGTGTGCAGCCTCTCTGGCAATACCAGCTGCTCCACCACTCCCCTTTGGCTGTCTTGGATGCGGCGGTACAAGATACCATCCCTTATCAGTAACCTCCTCCACTCCTTTAGGAGAAGGCACACTTGCCCACCACCGTTGACCCTCTGGCTGCGGCTTGGTTTTTGGTTCAAGCTTTTAAAGTGCAAGACAGTGCCAATCACCGGGTCCTCCTTCTGCCCCGCACGGATTTCCTGTTTTGTCATCGCAGGCAGCGACTCCGTTCCAACATCCCTGTAGGGCTCACTACACCCGAGCGATCGAGGCTCTTGAGTGGAGGGTTCCTCTGAGGCAGTGGTGTTCTCGCCTGGGGAGCTTTGTCGTTCTTGGGGGGGTCTTTCCTCTCCGCTAGCCCTCGCCCACTGAGGGCAGGTTTGCAGGACCTGGGTGACCTCTTGGTTGGACATACGGGAAAGGGCATCAGCGTTTGCGTTACTCCGCCCCCTTCGATACTGTATGTCAAAATCAAATGCAGACACCGCTGGCCTGTAGCATCCAGCTTAGCTGAGGACATCACATACTTCAGGGGGTTGTTGTCTGTCAGTACCGAGAATCTACGCCCATAGAGATGGTCATAGAATTTGTGGGTCACTGCCCATTTCATGGCGAGGAATTCGAGTTTGTGTGCCGGGTACCTGGTCTCAGCTGGAGTCAAGCCTCGGCTGGCATAGGCTATGACTCTCTCGATTCCCTCCTGGACTTGAACCAAGACTGCGCCAAGCCCCTCTCCTGAGGCATCAGTCTGAAGCACAAAAGGCAGGCTGTAGTCTGGATAGCCCAGCACTGGAGCACTCGTCAGCTTTTCTTTTAGGGACTGAAATCCCTTCTCGCACTCATCATTCCACAAAAAGGGAGGGTCAGGACCCGGGATTCTCCTCCCCCCTCTCTTCTTTCTCCTGGGGTCACCAGTGGTGAGACGGTATAAGGGAGCAGCTAAGATGGAGTAGCCACTAACATACCGCCTGTAATATCCAGTGAAACCCAAGAACTGCAGCACTTCCTTCCGATTTGTGGGCCTCACCCACTCCTTGACCTTGCTGATCTTCTCTGGGTCTGTCCTGACCCCCTCCGCGGACACCAAGTGCCCCAAGTACTGCACCTCCTCTCTCACCAGCTGGCACTTGGAGGGCTTTAACTTCAATCCGTGCTCCTGAAGGCGATCAAACACCAGCTGCAGCTTCTCCAGATGCTCATCAAAGGTTTTGGAGAAAATGATGAGGTCATCGAGATAGATCAGCAGGTGGGTGAAGTTTAGATCCCCAAAGCAGCAGGTCATGAGTCTCTGAAAGGTGGACGGAGCGTTCTGCAGGCCGAATGGCATTCTGTTGGCCTCAAACAGCCCCATAGGAGTGCTGAAGGCCGTCTTGTGTTTGTCGTGCTCCGCCACCTCCACTTGCCAGTAACCAGATGTGAGATCGAGTGTGGAGAAGTACTTTGCCTGCCCCAGAGCCTCCAGGGCCTCTTCTATTCTGGGCAGGGGAAACGCGTCTCTTGTGCTGTAGGAGTTGAGCTTCCTGTAATCGACACATAACCTTAGTGACCCGTCTTTCTTAGTTACGATCACTACTGGTGAAGCGTATGGACTCTTACTCGGCCTGATCACCCCTGCTGTTTCCATCTCCATCAGCATCTTCCTCACATCTTGCCACTGTGAAGGGGGTATCTTGCGATATGGTAGCCGGAAGGGCTTAGAATCAATTAGGGGAATGTCATGTTGGACTGTTTTCGTGTGGCCATAGTCCAGGGGATGCTGGGAAAACACACCTACATTCCTCTCCACAAGATCTTTAAGCAGGGAGCGCTGGTGCTCATTCTCCACTGCCGCTCCACTTAGGTCCACCCCAACACTTGCCACCACTTGATCCAGACTCAGGCATGCCTCTTTGCTCCCACCACTGTGATCAACACACTGCTCTTTGTCTGAAAAATCCACAACATTGTCCACCAGGAAAGCATTGGCTAGGTGTGTGTGTGGCTTGATTGTAATAGCATGCTGGGACAGGTTCATCACTCGGACAGGGGCACCGCCTCTCTTTACATCGGCTGGAACCTTGGCAACTAAGAGGTCTTGGGGAAGCTGGCGGCAAGGGTCACCTTCAATCAGAGCTGTATAAGTTTTTCTTTGTGGGCCAGCTTTGATTTTACACCTTAAATCCATCTCTTTCCCCGCAGGGATGCGTATTTTACGGCCAGTGTATACAGCAGGGCCCACCATGTCATCCGTTCCACTGTGTCCGGTGCCCCCAATCTCCAGCAGAGCAGTGTACCACTCAGGATGGCTTTCCTTGACCTGGTGAAGGAATTGCTGGCCATAGGCTGCTTGGAGGTGGCTCCTGGAGGCACGAATGACGTTGGTTCCCACGAGCAAAGGGACAGAGGAGCGATACTCGGAATCAGGGACGACGAAGGCTGGCACAGTCTTGAACTCTTTCCCCAGCACTTTTAAGTTAATGTGCAGGACACCATGGTAGGGCACACCCTGACCTGCCGCACCCTCTATGGGTATTTTAGAGGACTGTAGCTTTCGTTTATTGAGTTCGGGGTGGTTGCTCCAGAATCCGTGAGTGATACTGGTTATCTGAGAGCCAGAGTCAATGAGAGCCTTGCACTTTATTCCATTGACTTCCACCTCCCCCTCGTTCCTGGGACCCACCAAGGGGGTGTCCCCTCCTCCATCACCAGTTTTTGTCACATGCAGTGGGGGGTCTTGCTGCTTGCCCATGGTTGCCCCGGTTACCACGGGCTCTAGGCGTTTAAAGGCTGAGCTGAGTGAGGTGTGTTCCCCTCTGCAGGGGTCGTAGGTTGTGGTTGGCGAGCCCAGGCCAGATCGGGATCCGGCAACACCGCTCTGCAGACCCGAGCTATATGTCCTTGCTTGCCACAACGGTAGCACGTAACACTCGCACTCTGGGTTGTATTTCCAGGAGATGGCTGGACTCTTGGGGGGGGAATGGTGCGAGGAGCAGCAATTCTTGATTCAAGGTGAGACAACTTGGCCATCTGTTCCTCTTGGCTAAGAGCTAATTTCTTCACCATCTCTGTCAGCTCTGACAACTCTGAGGTATGCTTTGCCCTTTCTGTCTTGACATTCGCACCAGGCTCTGAGGTGACATGCACCTGGGCATATGTTTTCTTTGCCTTGTGTTGTGACTGGAACTTCTTAGTCTCTTTTGTCAGATTTCTGAGCTCAGCTTGCAATTCTCGGAAGCTCAACATCCTGGGCTTCATTGGTGCAATCCTTGCATACACATCCTCATCATTAAGCCCTCTTAAGAACTGTCGGGTGAGTTTACTATCATGGTCAGGGAAAAGCCTGCCTCCTCTTTGACTTTCTTCCACAGCCCGCAATGTTGCCTCCAGCGCTATAGCATAAGAGCATGCAGACTCCCCTGACCTCTGGCTGCGCTCATAGAAGTCTGCCAGTGGATCTAAGGAGCCTTGTGTGTCACTGTACTCCGCCCTCAGTTCCTCAAATGCGTTTTCAGGGGTTTGGTCATGGGGAGGCAGATTCAGAACGAGCTTCCTGGCCTCACCACTCAGGTGTCGCACAACAGTGGAGAAGCGGAGGTGCGTGGGGAGCTCTATTGCCTCCAGGAGATACTGCATGTCACGAATCCAGTCCTCTACAAGCATCTTGCTATCAGCATTACCAGTGAAGACTTGGACATTTTTTACCTGATGAGTCTGCATGAAACCACCATAGGCAGCCAGAGGAAGGCTTGGGTTGGCTACAGGCCTGGCAGCAGTCTTTAATGGTGGCTCGGACAGGTGTGACAGCATGTGTGGGGAGGAGGATGGAGGGAAGGGGGTGGGTGGTGGAAGGGCTTTGGGATACATGCTGACTTGAGGGTGTGAAGCAGGCGCCCGTAGATGTACTGGAGCAGGGGCATAAGGGGGAGCTGTGTGATCGAACGCTGCATACTCAACATTCTGAGGAATGGGTGCAGTTGTGTTGGTGCCCCATACACTGGTGGCAGATGGGGGCATGGGGGCCACTTCACCATGGGGCATGTCATGAGAGTAGTGGACAGCAGCTTGTGACTGATGCGACTGGAGGCTTGGTCCATACTCTAACCCTTGGAGGGTCTGCCCAGCAGCAGGGGGGTTATTCATAATGTTCATTGTTTGTGGTGTTTGGAACCTTGGCATGGCAGCCTGGGGCATGGGTGTGGAATACGCATAGCTGGGGTGGACCTGTGGCTCTATGTGTGCACCACGTACCTGGAAGCTAGGCTGCATAGCCTGAGTTGGATAAGGGGAGGCAACTGGACAGTTCATGGTGGGCTGCTGCACAGTCTGCATTTCTGGGAATAGGGGGCGTGGGAGGCTTTGAATTGGCAGGGTGGCTGTGGGCCCGTGCACACTGGCTCGGGGTGGGAGGGCAGAGGCAATTGTTCTCTGCACGGTTGACTGGGGCACCGGAGGGGTTGTACTTGACAGGCTGTAGGCTGACCTGTTTGTTTGGTAGCTTTCTCTCGTGGCTGGGCTGCTGTCAAAACAGAGTGAGGGTACCTGCATTGAAGCTCCAGAGCCTTGTAATGTAGACAAATGAGCTGGGGTAACGCGGTGGTCAGTCATAGGTGACAGCATTGGGGGAGGTGGGGTGAGCTGTGTGCCCAGTCCTGAGTCTGTGGGCTGCCCGCAGGTCTGGTGGCCTTGAGTGTGATACTGCAGTCGAGGGTCAGTGAACCTGGCGAAACGGTTGGTCAGCTTCGGCCTCACTGATTGCTGCTGGTTCACTGTGCCGGTCTCAGCCATTGCCCCCTCCATCCAAACATGGGTTTGTGCTTTATTGGGAGAGTCATAGTTGTGGCTTGTTACGGGCTCGGGGGAGGGTTGTAGGCCTGGTGCCACAGCAGAGGGACCTGCAGTCTTCAATGGAGATTTGGCATATTCATTCATCATTTCAAATTCTTCCATTTCCCCCCCAATTTTTTTTTTTTTTTTCTTTAGACAAATGTATGAATTTATGTGTTGATGTTATATGTTTGGCTGTGAGTATGTAGAACTATTATTTCTACTATAGAAAAGTGTAACAAAGAAAATGTGTTCACAATCAACATTCAACTCAAACTTAGATTACACTTGAATTAAATCAGTTTCAGTACACAGCTCTATGTCCAACACAAATATCATGAATTAGGAAATTAGAATTAGAAAAGTAACTTTTTTTTTTTTCCTTATATATTTTCAATTTTTTTTCATTATTTAACCATCCAAGTATCAGTTCAGTTTACTGTATTAACTCACAAGATAGAAAAAAAATCTAACTAAATTGCTTATTACTGCCTTCAAAGGATATGTTGGGGAAGGTGAATATACTGCCAACACCACTCTGCAGGAGATAGTAGTTCACTCCCACACTACTCCCAGATGGTATTGGTACACAGTCCAATACAGTAGGATGGCTGGGGGTGCCACCGTTAGTCAGTCTTTCTCTTCGGTCTCGGAGCACCACAATCCGGGTCACGGCACCAAAGATGTAACCCACACGTGCTGGAGCCTCTCTACACACCCTGGGACTCTGCGTTGTGTTTGATGGTGTGTGTGATCATGGGGTGTTGTGCGGAGAGAAGGAGCACGGGACACTGGCGTTCTGGATTGTGGTTGAGACCAATGCAGTTTAATGGCTCTCTGCTGCTGCTTCACCACCTTACAAGGAGGACATGTAAACTCTTTAGAAAACATGTTGCAGTACCAACAATAGTGCAAAATGTATAACACTGAACATGACAATTACTGCACATTTCAATTAAATAAGGCACTCTCTCTTAACATGTTTCAGTGTAGAAATAAATTAAATGACAAAACCAGACAGCAGCCTTAACTAAATAAAAACGTCCTCTTTACACTGCACTGACTGGGGGAGCTAGTGCACAGCAAGCTAGTCAATATCGCGGCCAGTATTTACACAATAAACGCAAGTGTCTGCCGAAATCCGCCCGCCGAAATGTAAACAAACATCTCAACTCACACATAAGTAACACAAATTAATTGGATGGGTGGTTTTAGTGAGGATATTTTAAGATAACTCAGGACGACCTAAGCACTGCTTACCTTACAAGGAGGACATGTAAACTCTGAAAAAGACGTCACTTCCGCACGGAATGAACTTCAAAACTATGATGTCCCGTGAAGGACAAAATGCGCTATTTGCGGAATTCTCCGTGGAATAACAACGTAACGACGACACCTGGTGTCTAATTCAGGCTACTGCCTTACATATGTATGTACGCAGGGGCGGACTGGGATCATAATTCAGGCCGGGCATTTATACCAAGCAGGCCAGGCCAATACGGGCTGACGCAAAAAAATTGGGCCGTTTGAAGCCCAATTTGGGTCGTTTGAAGCAAGATTTAGTGAATATAATGCTAACACGATGATACATGTTACCTATTTGTTCACTAATAGAAACATCAACATTGCCTAGATAACTGCAAGTATAATATGAAGAAGTAAAACCAAAAACATGCCTCTGTACAAACGCCGTCTGTGTGACTCCGTGCACGCGCAGCCTCACCTCGAGTGGCCTGGGCTGGGACGAGTCTGACTGACAAGTTAACTCATTCCTGCCTGCCTGTCTGCTGGCTGCTATCCGCGCAAATAGGAACACTACGGGCCTCAGTGGCCTGCCTGGCCTGCTGTTCAGTGAGTGGCCTGACTGCGGGCACAATATATATTGTAGCGATCCAGGTAATTACGTGTAATGTGGTGCTTCCGTGTTTAGCTAGGAACTGATATGTGTGGGTGTGTTCCTGGGGGGAAGGGTGTGTATGGGACCAGCGGCCGGGGGCGGAAGTCAGTCTAGCTAGGAGAGGGAGCTAGCGTGGTTGTGTGTAGAGCTAGCAGCGAAGCTAGCTGCTAGGAGCTATTGTGAAGCCAAGAATAAAAGCCTTGTACCAACTCCAAGGCCCAATCCCAATTCCTATCTTAACCCTCAATCTTAACCCTCAGTCTCAAAAATGCGCACTCCCGCGAAGCCTAGTGCTGTCCCGATTCTCAGTGCATTGAGTTAAGGGTCGAGATTGAGGGTGAAACGGCCCTCACTTTTAAGATTTTCCAGTACCACCCTTGGCGGTGAGTGCGATCCCAGAATCCCTTGCGTGTCATGGCTAGATCCCTTCAGATGAAAGATGGCGGCGAACGGAGGAAAAAAGCAGCCCTACAAATGTAAGTATTTCCTTGTTAATAGAGATGTAGAAATTACGAGAACCATTGTATTATATTAGTTAAAACGTCATTTTATGGATTTCCGTTTTGGAGCCTTACGCAAAAAAATGTTGTTGCTAACTATCGATAGCCGGTAGCCGTGCTGGTGCGATCAAGCCATGACGCTATTGCTAACGTAGTTACGAAATGCCATAATTATTGGTGGTAATGTCGTTTAGAGTTGTTTTATACAGCCTACGTGTAATGTTTGCACCGTCATTTTTGTAAGATGATCTCCCAGGCTTTTTATCTAACGATAGTTACAGCTGCTGTAGCTAACTATCGTTAGATAAAAAGCCTGGGAGATAACTGCAAACTATTATCACATGAACACTGTAGTCTGTAGTTACAACACCCAGCAGTACCGCTAACATGTTTCGGTTTAACTGGTTAACTGTCATAGCGGCTCTGCTGGATGTTGTGACTACTGTGTTCATGTGATAATAGTTTGCATGAAACCAATAACCTACAGGTAGCCAAAAAGTAAAGATACTAATGTTATCCCTGTTGCATTTCAGGGACAACAGAGACAACGCGGGCCCTGATTCGTTTCAGGGCCAGCAATGAGGACCAGTTCACTAACGGAAAAATGAAACAAGCCCCCAGAAAACTATGGGAGTGAGTAATTTGTGGCTTGTGTAGTGTTCATATTCAGAACATAATTCTCAGTCACAACGGCAACTCTTGTCCTAGTGACCCAGCTTTCTGTTTTGAATATATGAACATTTCATGAATACGTCTAAGTAGATGGCAATGCATGACCTCATACATCTTTTTCACCATTCTGTCATAACCATCCCTTTTTTGTTATTACACAGGCAATTCATCAAAGAAGCTGGCTTGGAGGGCAAAGTTGGATCCCAACAGGCTGGCAAAAAATGGGAAAACCTTAAAACAAGATACAAGGTAGGCTAATGTCAATCCCTTGTCCCATCCTTAAAATCTCTTGTTAGTTCTTGTAAGTATTTTTTATGATAATGTGCATGTGTGTGTGTTGCAGGAACTGAAAACTCCCAAAACTGGGTCGGGCACTGATGCTGGGGAGGAGACAGCGGCTACCTGGCAGTATTATCTAGATATGCATGATGTTCTGGGTGGTAGGCCATCTATTGACCCTCCTCTGCTGGTGGCATCATTCCAACCAGAAGGGGACCCTACAACTATACTTCTGGTAAGTATGGAAGACTAGCAAAAATCACATTTAATGTTTTAGTGTAACATACCCTGTACTCGTGCATCTCAATAGTTTATTTTGTTCACTTTCGAAAATAACTGACAAAATACTGAAATTTCTAACAATATTCTAATTTATTGAGATCCACCTGTATGTGACTCATGGCCACGTGACCAGGTTATGTAATTTATTTTCTTCTTCTTCAGGAGATTGTTGATGGTCCCTGCACCCCAACCACCTCTACCGATGGTCCCTCTGCCGATGGTCCCTCTACCTCAGCGACTGTCTCTGGTCCTTCCACCTCAGCGACTGTCTCATCTGCTTCTGCCGTGGCCCTTAGCGCTTCCGCCAGATCCACCTCAAGCCCCCCAACCCCTTCACCTCAAAAAAAGAAAAAAAAAATGAATCCCATTGTTGACTTTTTGAAGAGCGAGAGTGCCAAGGAGCAGAAGCGCCACGAGGAGAGCGAGGCCAAAACTGAGCGCTTCCTCGGGCTGTTTGAGCGCATGGTAGAGAAAATGTGAGAAAATAGCCTTTTTCATGTTGTATGTGGATAATTTTATACCTGTTTTTGTAATATAAAGAAAAAGCTTGATTTAATAAAAAGTTGAAGTTGGTTTAACAAGGCTGTGAGCATAACTTATGTAATTTATTTAGTATGTAATCACACTAGATTTTCTCAACATAGCTAGTAGAAGCATTACCATGAAATAGAAAAAAATAGGTACTTAATTTTTCTGAAAAGATTTATTTGACAAAAATAGGTGTAAATTGAAAACAAAAGAACTACAGAATCTTGCATATCCATAAGAAGTTTACATGTGGATCTGTGTGCATCAAAGAAAATGGTTGACATGCCAAATACCTTAACATACAGTACAAACTATATACAGCAGTCTTATCCATTTTGTATCACAGACATCCATAAGAGGTAAACATGTGGAGCTTTGTGCATAAAAATAAACATGTAAAATACTTAAACATTCAGTACAAACTATATACACAGCACTCAGCATTTTCTTTTATCAGACAGCATTACTGTGGGCCCTGCACATGGCCTCAGATTAAGGCAGCCAATCTGTTCCTTTCAGCATTTCCAGACCTTTCATGAGCTACTAGGGCATCACGGGGTGGGCGAGGCTCAAACATGTCCTGTGCAACATCGTCATCCGGCTCAAGCATGTCTCCATTGTCCAAACACACATTGTGTAAAAAGGCACAGGTAGATATGACCACAGGTGAGAATGTGGGCCTAACCTCTAAGGCCTTGAAGAGGGTGGATCTCCATCTAGTTTTCATTACACCAAAAGCCCTTTCAATGATGCTGCGCCCACGGGCATGATGGTAGTTGAAGCGGGACTCTGTGCGTCCCACAACAGGCTCTTTGTAAGGCGTGATTAGGCTGATTGGTCTGTCCAGACAGGGATAGCCTCCATCTCCAAGAATGATGTAACCGGTGGGTGGGTACTGTTGTGTCCTGTAAAAAGTACTGTTCTTCATAATGCGTGTATCGTGAACTGACCCTGGGTAACCGACAAAGATGTCCAGAAACTTTCCATTTGAATCACAAATGGCCTGCATGTTTATCGAAAAGAAACCTTTGTAATTCAAATAGTCGATTCTGTGCAGTGAGGGAGGTTTTATTCTAATATGGCAGCCATCTATTGCACCCACAACACAGTTAAGGACAGGGGTTCCTGAAAGCTGCCCAAATCCTTGGCCAACTGCATTAAGCTCTGCTGGTTGTGGGAAATGGATGGCTAGCTTCAGGTTCTTCCATATCCGTTGTGCAACTCGGTGGACTACCCTGTGAACAGTGGATTTTGGCACACTGAAGACGCTAGAAACAACACGATATGACAGTCCATGAGCCAGCCAGTATACATATATCAGGACCTCTAGTTGAGAGCCCCAGCCATGGTCCTGTTCCCTCAGTAGAAGTCTTTGCAAACCCTGCATGGCTCTTCTGGTCAGGCGGAAGTCCTGCTTCAGCTCGGCCTCTACGTTGAACCACAGACGCAGTATAGGAACATCGTGGTTCAGCTTGCAGTACGCCGTCGGATGACCACTCTGAAAAGTTCACATGGAAGATTTTAATAGGTGAAACTACAGAAAACGTGAAAGCATTTTTCCCATCCCCAAAATCACCACTGCATATTTTTTCCTTCCCCACATAGGGACAGACTAACGTTTGATACAATGCATGTGTACTGTATTATTTCAGACCTGCACAAAAATGTTTTGAATGTGTCTTTAGTATCACTAAATAAACACAAATCAATAGGCTAAGTAACTTTCGCTCGATTTAAATGCGTTATCACAAATGGATTGAGACTAGGCTATTAGCAAAGTTAGCATGTGGTGTTGCTATGCAAACGAACTTACAAAAATACGTCTTTGCAGTCTATTCTACATACCTGAAACTGATCCACCAGCATTCCCATGCGTCGGAAAAGTCGTCTTTTTCTTATCTCTCTCCGTTTGGATGTGCAGATTCTCAAAAAGATGCCTAAAGCCCAAGCAAAGGAAATCAACGCAGCTGCAGACGGCATTTTGGTGTTTGTTGTTTGGTAACACGTCGCATCCGAGGGTAATCGCCGACTAATGATGACGTATATGCCGTCTTCTTCTTCTTCTTTAGAATTGACAGAATGGACGGAGCTTTGGCGTATTGCTGCCCCCCACAGTCTGAAGACGTAACTGCCTTTAAGGGGTGTCCCATTTTAAAGTCGCAAGATAGCCCTTAACACTTAGTTTTGAGGGGTACTTAAATTGAGGGTTGAGCTTGAGGGTTAAGATTGAGGGTTAAGAAAAGAATTGGGATTGGGCCCAAGTCTCCGGTTCCTTGGACGAATACCCGATTCGTTACACTGGTGTCTAGGAGTGGGATCGATAACCCTCTGCGATGGCCGAGAAGGGAGAGGGTGAGAGAAGGAATGGCAAAAGAGACTGTGTGTGGTGCGGCTTTTGGGCTCAAGACGTGGGTGGGGCCGGACGTGGGTGGCCGGACGCCGGCCCCCTGTGGAGGAGATTCACCTGTGTTCCGGTGCCACGAAGGGACTGTGGAGCATGTTTTCGGACCTGCACCTGGATGGAGATGGGGTTTTAGAGAGAAAGGGGCACGGGAAAAGCGGGACCTAGTGGGTTGTACCTGGTTGCCTGCGAGAAATGGCACTGAAGATGATGCACGAGAGCCCATACGGTGATCGTGGGCCCGAAGAGACACTCCACCTTGTTCGTGCATTTGGCTACTGGGGCAAACAGAAGGAGGATGTGCGGAGATACTGCAGGGAGTGTGAGGGCTGTGGGGCACAGAGGGGGGATGGAAACGGTGGTGGTAGAAATGAAGGGAAAGGGAAAAAAAAGGAAATAATGGAAAACCAGACATTAAGGAGTGCCTAATGCTAGTTAGACATTATGGAGGACCTAATGCAAACTGGACATTATGACGGGGGTGTTGGAAAAAAAGAAGGGACTAATTGTGGGGAATTGAAATGTTGTGGGGTTTGTGGGAATTAGAATTTGATGTGGTGACGGGGGGAAAAATGTTATGGGGTTGGTGTGTTTTGGTACAGGGGGATATGTGTGGGTTGTGGGTGCCAGCGTGGGCGCTGGCTAAGAAGGGAGGAGGTAATGTAGCGATCCAGGTAATTACGTGTAATGTGGTGCTTCCGTGTTTAGCTAGGAAATGATATGTGTGGGTGTGTTCCTGGGGGGAAGGGTGTGTATGGGACCAGCGGCCGGGGGCGGAAGTCAGTCTAGCTAGGAGAGGGAGCTAGCGTGGTTGTGTGTAGAGCTAGCAGCGAAGCTAGCTGCTAGGAGCTATTGTGAAGCCAAGAATAAAAGCCTTGTACCAACTCCAAGTCTCCGGTTCCTTGGACGAATACCCGATTCGTTACAATATATATATATAGGCTATATATATATGTATATATATATATTGCCTGGCCTGCTGTTCAGTGAGTGGCCTGACTGCGGGCACACACAATTCTTTTATTTTTTATTTTTTTCAGGCCAGGCCAGGCCACCGGGGATTTGCCCGACGTGCCCGATTATGCAGTCCGCGCCTGTATGTACGTACAGTAGGCTATGTATGTATATATATTTATGTGTGTATTATATATACTAGAAATATCGGGCACTCATTCCCTCGTGTGTGCGCCGCCATGGAACCGCGCAACCCTAGTGTATTCATGAAACTCTTCAAGACATCACAACCCATGCATTTCCATATGAAGCAAAAGCAAAGCAAATGAAGTAAAGAAATAGAACAGCCGAGCTCGACACTCTCAGTAGATGTCGATAAATTACACAATCTCAAGATGAAACTCCAAAGTGACCTTTCCTTCAAAGCTTTCATCTGCCCTTCACTAATCAGGCCCATGATGGACGTTCTCATTCTGAAGGCTGCATCACTTGTCTCTGTCATAATAAGGTCACTGCCATTCACCCACCAACTGTGAAAGTATTTTTGGCACTTTAGACACATTTAGCTTTATATCACAAGAGTAGTATTGCGCCCTAGCCCTCTTCAATTTGCAATTTGATTGACAGATGGAATATCAGACATTAATGAGATAGGAGGAGCCCTGACAAACTCTTTTGTTGCCCTGCTATAACCTGATCAAGTCCATGGCATGTTTGAAATTATATTTTTGGCTCACCGGCCAAGAGCTGGTAAACAAAAATAAATACATAAATACATAAATGTACCTGCCAAGATTAATTTCTTACCAGGCAAAACATTAAATCCATACATTTTTCATAGACATTTGTGATCCTGGAGGGGTGTTTTTGCCTGCTGCTGTCACTCCCTTGAGGGCAAGACTTCAACTGTAACTTGGCAGCTGGGGCCTGACCGGAGCAGCCATCAGGGCTGCACCTCTGCCTCCCTCATCAGCCTTGGAGCGAAATTGTTCGAGACATCCAATATGTCCAAGAGTCGACATATTGCAGCAGCTTCCAACTGCAGTCGCACAACAGAGTGCTCCAGCATCATCATACACACTGACTCCAGCATCATCATCATACACACTGGCTCCAGCATCATCATACACACTGACTCCAGCATCATCATCATACACACTGGCCCCAGCATCATCATCATACACACTGACTCCAGCATCATCATCATACACACTGGCTCCAGCATCATCATACACACTGACTCCAGCATCATCATCATACACACTGGCTCCAGCATCATCATACACACTGGCTCCAGCATCATCATCATACACACTGGCTCCAGCATCATCATCATACACACTGACTCCAGCATCATCATCATACACACTGGCTCCAGCATCATCATCATACACACTGGCTCCAGCATCATCATACACACTGACTCCAGCATCATCATACACACTGGCTCCAGCATCATCATACACACTGGCTCCAGCATCATCATCATACACACTGGCTCCAGCATCATCATCATACTGACTCCAGCATCATCATCATACACACTGGCTCCAGCATCATCATCATACACACTGACTCCAGCATCATCATACACATTGGCTCCAGCATCATCATCATACACACTGACTCCAGCATCATCATACACACTGGCTCCAGCTCATCATCATACACACTGGCTCCAGCATCATCATACACACTGGCTCCAGCATCATCATACACACTGGCTCCAGCATCATCATACACACTGGCTCCAGCATCATCATACACACTGGCTCCAGCATCATCATCATACACACTGGCTCCAGCATCATCATACACACTGACTCCAGCATCATCATCATACACACTGGCTCCAGCATCATCATACACACTGACTCCAGCATCACTGGCTCCAGCATCATCATCATACACACTGGCTCCAGCATCATCATACACACTGACTCCAGCATCATCATACACACTGGCTCCAGCATCATCATCATACACACTGGCTCCAGCATCATCATACACACTGTCTCCAGCATCATCATACACACTGGCTCCAGCATCATCATACACACTGGCTCCAGCATCATCATACACACTGGCTCCAGCATCATCATCATACACACTGGCTCCAGCATCATCATACACACTGGCTCCAGCATCATCATACACACTGAATCCAGCATCATCATACACACTGGCTCCAGCATCATCATCATACACACTGGCTCCAGCATCATCATACACACTGGCTCCAGCATCATCATACACACTGGCCCCAGCATCATCATACACACTGGCTCCAGCATCATCATACACACTGGCTCCAGCATCATCATACACACTGGCTCCAGCATCATCATCATACACACTGGCTCCAGCATCATCATACACACTGGCCCCAGCATCATCATACCCACTGGCCCCAGCACCATCATACACACTGGCTCCAGCATCATCATACACACTGGCCCCAGCATCAGCATACACACTGGCCCCAGCATCATCATACACACTGGCCCCAGCATCATCATACACACTGGCTCCAGCATCATCATACACACTGGCTCCAGCATCATCATACACACTGGCTCCAGCATCATCATCATACACACTGGCTCCAGCATCATCATACACACTGGCCCCAGCATCATCATACACACTGGCCCCAGCATCATCATCATACACACTGGCCCCAGCATCATCATCATACACACTGGCCCCAGCATCATCATACACACTGGCCCCAGCATCATCATCATACACACTGACTCCAGCATCATCATCATACACACTGGCTCCAGCATCATCATACACACTGGCTCCAGCATCATCATACACACTGGCTCCAGCATCATCATACACACTGGCCCCAGCATCATCATACACACTGGCCCCAGCATCATCATCATACACACTGACTCCAGCATCATCATCATACACACTGGCTCCAGCATCATCATACACACTGGCTCCAGCATCATCATACACACTGGCTCCAGCATCATCATACACACTGGCCCCAGCATCATCATACACACTGGCTCCAGCATCATCATCATACACACTGGCTCCAGCATCATCATCATACACACTGACTCCAGCATCATCATACACACTGGCCCCAGCATCATCATACACACTGGCTCCAGCATCAGCATCATCATACACACTGGCTCCAGCATCATCATACACACTGGCTCCAGCATCATCATACACACTGGCTCCAGCATCATCATCATACACACTGGCTCCAGCATCATCATACACACTGACTCCAGCATCATCATACACACTGGCTCCAGCATCATCATCATACACACTGGCTCCAGCATCATCATACACACTGGCTCCAGCATCATCATCATACACACTGGCTCCAGCATCATCATACACACTGTCTCCAGCATCATCATACACACTGGCTCCAGCATCATCATACACACTGGCTCCAGCATCATCATACACACTGGCTCCAGCATCATCATACACACTGGCTCCAGCATCATCATCATACACACTGGCTCCAGCATCATCATACACACTGACTCCAGCATCATCATACACACTGGCTCCAGCATCATCATACACACTGGCTACAGCATCATCATCATACACACTGGCTCCAGCATCATCATACACACTGGCCCCAGCATCATCATCATACACACTGGCTCCAGCATCATCGTCATCATCATACACACTGGCTCCAGCATCATCATACACACTGGCTCCAGCATCATCATTCACACTGGCTCCAGCTCATCATCATACACACTGGCCCCAGCATCTAGTCGCAGCCGTCAAGTTTTTGTCTTTTTGTTAACAGATAATCATGCGTCATATATGAAATCTGAAAATAATTGATCGTTATTATGAATGGATTTCATTGAATCTAGAGTCACACTCACTAAAACAGATTATATAAATCATTGGAGCTGTTATGTTGTCCCCCCCTCACAACAACTCCAAAGCATGTTCCACTTAACAACTAAACTGAGGGTCATCTGTGTCAGCCATGTCCTCAGGACTTCAGCAATACTGTATACTATATTCATCTGTGTCAGCCATGTCCTCAGGACTTCAGCAATACTCTATACTATATTCAAACATTTGACATTTGACTTTGACTAAGATGCTCAGACTTTTAGTCAACTAAAACTTGACCACATAAAAACAATATGATAACACCTAAGAAGGACATACAAAAGTAACACTACTGTAAGTCTACCTCAATTTAATAGGAGTGAAAGGAATGTTGGACAAAAGTAAGAATGAAAGTAAACATGACATATGTCTTCAATCACCAGTTAGGCCAATTTATTTATTTGATTTTGTTGCGTCTTTCTAATAAGATTTGGGGAAAGTGTAGATGCTGCAGATTTCATAGTCTCGGTATCCACACTAAGTATGTTATGATATTACTCATAATAGAATGCGGGTTGAGTGTTCTACTACTGCTGTTATTCAGGACCAGCAGCTCTGAGGGGAACCAAATTAAATGTCACAAGACTCACATTCAGACTGAAGCTGTTTCATTGATAAGGAGAGCGCTTCGCTTAGAATTACCCAATAAATTTAAATGCTTTTGAATAATCCTTCACAGAGCTGTCCCCTAGAGGTTCTTTATGATCCTTTAAAAGTCATCAGTCTCCCCACAACGTCCAGTTCGCCGGCTTCCAGCGCTGCGTCAGTCAGCCAAGAAAGGACATATTTGTCAGAGGATAATGAAAGCCCCTGAATAATTGCTGTTGACACAGCTTCAGATGGATGCCGTAGTTCTCATGTTCTGCATTTCAGATTTGTTGTTGAGGTATATTTTAGTCATATAGATTGCTATTTCAATATTAAAACAGATGGCCTTTCAGTTTGCTGAGACAGTATGGGTCACAGGATGGTCAGAAGGTGTACAGAGCCCCTGTAAACAGTGGTGGCATCTTCTTGCCATCATAAAGCAGTTAGCCATCTGTTTGACCAGGGTTGACCAGGTTTGACCAGGGCAAACTTGATGGGTTTGATTTAGGACACTATGATAGTCACTATGATGTGTTCTTTAGATTTAAGTTAGTAAACCTCGCTGAGGGATATGGTTAACAAATGGACATGTTTTCCTCAGTCTCGAGGTTAGTGTGAGATATATGACACTGTAGACATCTGTGCAAGTGACTGGTAATAAAGTTGGTGGGAAAGAATGTGAGAAAGGTAATTAGCTTGGGCTATTTAGGGTATAAAACAGTGTCTCAGCAGAGAGCAAATCCTGGCCGCACTCTCTACATGAAACTGCAGTTTGTGTGCCTATGATGCAAGCTTGTTCAAATAAAGTTCCATCTGATCAAGTTCTTGTCTCATGCGCTTCTTTGGACCTCTCCTCTTTTTACCCTGTTGATAAGAAGACTGGCTTTTACACGTCATTGTAAAGAGAACAAAGCATTGCAAACCTAGTTATAATGGCGTGATAATAACTAATATCTGTACTGTATAATAAAAGGAACATGCCAACATTTTGGGAGATTCGCCTATTTGTCATATTCCCGGTAGAACGAGAAGACAGATGCCTCTTCTCTGTGCGTGCAATAGAAAAGTATCGATGCACCCCCCTGCTAGTTAGCTTAGAACAATGACTGGTAGTCCGCTGGAATGGCTAGCTACCCCCGTTAAGTCACCAAATACACATTCCAACTGTACCAAAACGCTCATATGTTGTGACTCGTGTATTCACCACGTTAATACTGATGCTAAATTATACCACATTGTCATTTTTTACTCCCAAAATGTACATAATGAGTGTTTTGGCACTGCTGGAATGTGTATTTGGTGACTTAACGGCATCACCATCGACAATACCACAGTTCTTCCTTCTCAATCTGTTAAAAACCTTGGTGTACTTATTGACAACCAGCTATCCAACTCACCCTCAATTACAGCCATCGCCCGCTCCTGCAGATTCTCTTTATACAACATCAGAAAAATCCGTAAGTTCCTCACCACTGAGGCAACACAACTCTTGGTCCAGGCTCTTGTCCTCTCCCGTCTGGACTATTGTAATGTCCTCCTGGCGGGGTTACCCGCATCTGCCATCCAGCCCCTCCAACTCATTCAAAACTCTGCTGCCCGTCTGGTCTTCAACCTCCCTAAATTCTCCCATGTCACCCCTCTTTTCCGTCAACTTCACTGGCTCCCTGTCCTTGCACGCATCAAGTTCAAGACCTTGGTTTTGGCCTTCAGGGCAGTCCACCGGTCAGCCCCCCTTTATTTACAATCCCTCGTCACCTTCCAAACATCTCACCGTTCCCTCTGCTCCTTCACCTCCACCGCTCGCCTCGCCCCTCCACCACTTCTGACGCCTGGTAGTCGTCTGACCCGTTCCCGCCTGTTCTCCTCTCTGGCTCCACAATGGTGGAATGAGCTTCCCCCATCGGTAGTGCTGGCCGAAACCCTTCCTATTTTCCGCCGGAGGCTGAAAACCCACCTCTTTGGACTACACCTGGGTCCTCCTTAAGGGTTAATGCTACTGTTACATCTCACTGCTACATTTGTTGTTTTTAACTTATCTTAATGTTTACATTTGACTGTGACCTATGTTTCCCTCTTTAATTTGTTCTTATCTGATATGTTCATAAATTGTAATTGTATATCTTGTAAGTCGCTTTGGATAAAAGCGTCTGCTAAATGCAATAAAGTAAAGTAAAGTAAAGTATTGATTGATTGATTGATTGATTGATTGATTGATTGATTCTATTTATGGATCTAGAAGACAATAAAATCCAAGGTGAACAGTTATTTCCAACATGGTCCCTGGTCTTATAAAAACAGTACTTACATACAGTAACACACACACACATATAAACAATCATCTAAAACAAGTAGCAAAATCCAAAGACAGTCCTAGGATAAAATTAGACAATAATAGACATAGCTAAATGGTGTAAAAACCGTAGGCTTAACCTGTACTAAAATATAATCAAGATCAAATAGGCTTAAAGGGACTCCTCACCTGAAAAACAACCCAACCCGCACACGATCCCACACACATCCGGAAACTGCAAACTGCCCAAAAGGGAGTCCATCCAGTCCAACAGCCATCAAGAGCCGACCCGAGCCAAGTTGTGGACTAGGCATGTCACCAAAGGCACCGAACAACCGTGCACAGTCACCGGTCCACACTCAACCTGAATGAACCCCCAGCAACCATCAAACCAAATGTCTACCCGCAGAACAGTCCACAGCCCCTGGACACATGCGAGACCACACAAAAAAATAAAAATAAACAAACAAACAAACAAACAAACATATGTTCACCTAAACCAGACACAATTAGACTAACACTGCATAACAACTAAAACAGACAAGGTGGTATTTAAGACCTACCTGTACTGTCACTCACATATATTTAGGTCCAGCTGCTACTCAGCCAGCTCTTTAGAGAGGACTTAGTTCACATTTTTAAAGTGTAGCCCTATTTGCTACTTACCAATGATATCTTGATTGGTAGAGTTCTTTATCAGCACAATCCATCCTGTTCCTCATAGTAGCTCTGGAAAGGTGGGAAAAAACAAATGCAAGGCCAATGGGGTCACGCTCCTGTATACAAGCTGACTGAAGCTCACTGAAATTTACTTTGTGTGCACTGTGGATGGAAATGTGAACTATCCCTGGTTCTTGCAGGTAACCCATTCCACAAAACTGCTGCAGTTTTTGAATCTGCAAGGCACATAGTGCATCAGTGGAGCTCCCTCTAGTGGGATAACTATGTACATCACTAACACGGGGAAAATAATTACATTATGTGGGTCCCACATTATTGACAACCCTGTGAACAATACACATTTTAATAAGTGATACTCTCTACTCCACTCTTAGCCACTTGGCGCAAAACTTTCCCATTATCTACTTATTTCCCCAAATGTGATCTGTTAGATAGAGCAGTCGAGTGAGATTTTCTGAAACCAGATTGGAATTCATACAAAAGGTTGTGAGATCATAAATAACTGTCTATTTGTTTGTATATGACCCTTTCTATCTATTACCTTTGATAATGAACACGGGATGGAGACAGGACGATAGTTGCCATGGTCTAATTTGCTTCCCTTTTTGTATAGAGAGCCAAAGTGAAACGTCACTTCCTGCTTTCTCCCTGTACCAGCGCTGCGAAAAATATGAATGGCGGTGGACGGAGAATAAGGTTACTTTTTTGATCCAGTTTGAATTGTGCCACAGGGTGCCAACGCTAATTTTGTCAATTTAAAACGTAACTTTGCATGTCAAGAAAGTCGCAGTTTGTCGCCTCATGAAACCACACTTCTTCAGAGGGACCAGAAGGGGGAAGATACGCACTGTAACCCCATCCGGGGCAGATCAACGTTGACTGTTGTGTTGTTGTTAGCTTAGCTTCTAGCTATTAGCTAAATAATTATATTTACAACCATAATGAACCGTGATCTGACAGAAAAAGTGTCATTTAGAGAGCGTGTGCAGCATGCCCCGCACTCGCCGCAGGCTCTCGTTATAGCCTGTTTGAGGAGACTAGTCGGAGCTCAAAATCTTCCGTGGGCATCCGAATGAAGCCAAACATATTTTGGTGAGTAAAACATCATATTTTAAGCTGGAAATGAGGACCGTGGTGTAAAAAAAACGAAATTCTCCTTTAAGCTAGCCATTCCCGTGGACTACCAGTCATTGTGCTAAGCTTACTAACAGGAGGGGTGCATCGCTATTCTACTCACGCACAGAGAAGAGAAGGGCATCTATCTTCTCGCCTTACTATCGGGAAATAGCAAATAGGTGAATCTCCCAAAATGTTGTTGCGCTCCAAAGTAACTGTGTTTGGCTCTAAAGCAAGTCAAAAAAATCTATCAGTTATAATAGTATCACTAGGTAATTCTTATATACTGTAGGTCACACCCAGTATTTGAATTGCATGACCATTGAAATTTGATGATAACCAAAACCTTGTCAATGGTGAAAGTATATACTATATACTGTATGCATATTGTATATATAGTATATTATATATAGTATAATATATATATATATATATATATATATATATATACAATACTGTGACACACTGAGTTCCGGACCCACTAAAATTGCATTACGAGTATTTATCGTATTCAATAAGAAATGTATGCAAATCAGGTTGTAGTGCAAACAAGCCCTGAAAAAGATCACTGAACAAGCAAATAGCCCATTTACCATTTATCACTGATTGCAAGTGCAAATTTGACTTGAGATTCTAAGAAAACCATCTCCCTTGCTTGCCTGACTGACCTCGCATCCAGATGGCCAGTATATGGGCAAAAATAATGAGATTTACATGTCATTTTCATATGATCATAACCATTTACTGTAAATAATGTAAATGATTTACATGACCAAGATGGGCACAAATAGATTTGTTTTCTTGTTTTTACCAGCGCAATTGGACACACTTCCAATTCAATGTGCAGCATGGTTAGTGAATATGGTATTGTTATTTGGTCATAGTCTTCCCTGTGCAAACTTAGTGAAGCTGGGCTTGAACCCATGTCTGTCTCGTCCCTACCAGTAATGCTAAACACTCAAACCCCAAGCACAGTCTCCATTACCTATGATAATAACAGCGTACGATTTCTAGCTAAGACGCCCAATGTTATTTAGCAGTTCTCTTTCAAATCAATGTGAGGAATTATCCTTTCATCAGCCCTCCTGCCCTGCAGCATCCTCGTTCCATCTTGTCAGACTGCATCTTCAAACGCTAGAATCCTGCTTTCATTTCACCCTCTCCATATGATACGATCATGTAAGAATAATGTTAAGACTTCAGTCATATTTTCTTCCTATGAACTGTTGACAACCAGTCAAGCACAATCATTTATCACATCTTGTTTCTGGGGCTATTGTAGAACCCTTAAAGCCCACATAGTATTGAATAACATTTTGCTGCAGGAGCAGCATATAGCCAGGTAGAGGAAAAAACATTGCAGATTAAGGTAATTGTTTTATATGACCGAGTGGGACATGTATATTATATTGCCTTCCTTCCCTTAAGCAGTCTGGGCATGAGAAAACACTTTACAGCCTCAACCTCTCTCCTCTCTCTCCGTGTCAGATCTCAATGCAAAATTCGGTCAGAATAATTATTCATGCATGCTACTGTAGATTGTCAGCATTCGGGCAAAGGTAGCCTCAGGTGATGGTGGCCTGAAATGGGAATGAATCATCTCTGCTCCTCATTTGTGTGAGTATAAAGCCCTTTTCTGCATTCCCATTCAGCCCAGTCTATGGGGGCCTGCCTTTTCTTGGAGACTCCTGTATTCTGAGCTGAACAGCTGTTCTTGTGTAGACGGCACAGGACTCTGCCAAATTCAAACGCAGCCATTCAGATGAAGAGGAGCCTTGGAAGAGGCTGAAGGCAGGAATGCATCTGCATTCTCTAGGTAAAGAATGCTGCCACAGTAACTTGTTTCTGTGTGTTATAAATTGATGAATGTGAGCGAAATGGCTCAAAAACACAATCTGCCATAGATCCAGGATGAACTTGATGCCATTTTGTGAATAAAATATAATCATTTAACAATCTAACTATAGTCTATGCGGTAACACTTTACAATAATGTACACAAATAATGTAATAGTTACTAGTAAACTAATCATTAACTAATAGTTAGTTAATGATTAGCTAATGAATAATCTGTCATTAGTCAATCACTAGTTAATCATAGTTAATGAGTAGGTAGTCATTAGTTGATGATTAGTATCTAAGTTCCTGAGTAGAGTAGTTAATCATTACTTAATGATTACTAAATGTCAGCTCGTGAATATAGTAGTTAATCATTAGTTACTGATTAGTCGGTCAGTTCCATGAGTAGAGTAGTTCATCGTCCGTTAATGATTAATACATTTCAGTTCATGAATATATTAGTTAATCATTGGTCACATTGTGAGTATAGTAGTTAATCATTAGTTCATGATTAGTTCTTAGTTCCTTAGTAGAGTAATTACTCATTAGTTAATGGTTAGTCAATGTTCAGTCAGTGAGTATAGTAGTTAATTGTTAGTTACTCATTACTTAATTATTACCTGTCCATTAGTTACTTGATTAGTTAGTTGATGCATCACTTTACATCATTAACGAACGATTAACTACTCTACTCATGGAACTGACCGACTAATCAGTAACTAATGCTTAACTACTATATTCACGAGCTGACATTTAGTAATCATTAAGTAATGATTAACTACTCTACTCAGGAACTTGGAACTAATCATTAACCAATGACTACCTACTCATTAACTATGATTAACTAGTGATTGACTAATGACGAATTATTCATTAACTACTCATTAACTAACTATTAGTTAATGATTAGTTTACTAGTAACTACTACATTATTTGTGTACGTTATTGTAAAGTGTTACCGTCTATGCAGTATATTCAGAAAAGAATATGAAGAAAAGCAGCTACAGTGTTCGCATTCGGCATGTATTATAAATGTTTGCCTGTTGTAATTCACAGTGTGGGAATGTAGTGACAGCTGTGAAAAGAGGCTGTGTAAATATGTTGCTCATTTATTTTCTCGTTGTCAAGCAGCCAGCCTTTGCTTTGTTTACCTTTGTAATCACTGCAGATGGAAAGCAGACAAGGCAGACTGTGACAGACAGTGTGAATTCAAACGGCTATGAGCCACGACGGCAAGTCACTGCGGAGGCCCGTTGCACCATCAAACACACACAGCCAATCAAGGCGCCGATAATGACAGTGTTTTATCAATTAAAACCCGCTAGCTGACTAGATGTTAATCGCCAAGTCCCAATTTCGGAGGAACACTACCAATAATAGAATTCTACTATTATATTTTCTTGTATAGACCACACAATATTTGTGAACTTACTGTAAGCAACTTTCTCCACAAGATGGAAATAACAGAGCAAAGTCTCCTAGTGTCAATAGCTGCTCCGCAGTACTGTCAACACGACTTCACTGTAACACACTATTTCATTCTATCGTAGTCCTGTCAGTTCTGAACCAGAAATTGTAGCCTCACTAGCAGAAAATGAAGCCGGATGTTCAGCCATGCACCTTTACATATCTCTCCCAATTCATTATGGGTTCAGGTCCAAACTTTGAAACAGATGACATTGCAAGTTTGACTCTTATAGCCTCTCTGTACTTTCTCCCATTGCTTACAAGAAAAAGTACACACCGCCCATGCTCTCTCTCTCTCTCTCTCTCTCTCTCTCTCTCTCTCTCTCTCTCTCTCTCTCTCTCTCTCTGTTCTTGGAGCGTGCGGCATGGAGTCAAAAGTGATGCAAACGGTTTTGGGGGAAATCCTGAAAACTTTAATTTGTTTGAGATATTTCACATAGGCTACAGGTGCAGATCCCACCTGATGTCATCATTCAACATTCTGTTGCAAATGTCAAGTCCTTTCTGGAGGAGTGAAAGACTATAATTAGCATTTTTCTAACAGCAGGGCTTGTTAATAAACCAAGAGCCCTCAAGTGTATTGCGAATTGCACTGCAGTTTCTCCCCCATCTTTTTCTATCTATAAGACTTTGTTCCCTGAATTAGGAATGCACATTCAAAAAGATCATTGTTATTTTTAGTTACTCTAAGAGCCAGAGGAGATTGTTATGATGTTGTGGAATGCAATCTTAAAAGGAACGAGTACACAAAAAAGAACAAAGACCATTTTTGCTCCCTTCAAGTTTTTTAGTTTTTTTAGTTTAATTTTTAATAAATCTGCAATAGCTCGTGGTTAAATGTCTTTACTCAGGGGTGGGTGGAAGAAAATTGAATATTTTGCATTTGGGTTTTAGTGTTCAGGACAAGCACATGTACTGTAGCTCTGCTCTGTTCAGAGCCGGCCCACCCAAACTAAGCAGCTGCTTAGGGCCCTGCAGCCACCCCTGTGGGAAGAAGGTCTGTTCTCGACCAGCTCTCACACGCTCAATTTTGAAGCTAGAGCTGAGTTTCTGGACTGGTTTTAGCGGCGGAAACTAGACATCCAGAATAATAGGTAGGTACCATCAACCATGTTATGCTAGCTTGCTCCATGGTAGGAGTTTAGATAACCAAATAGTAATGGTAAAAGAGGTGCAGACCAAAAAGTGATTTTACTCGTCTCTTAAATTCTATCTTCCCAGGAATGTTTCGAAGATCCAGAGGAAGTGTGTTCCATAAGGAAAAGGCTCTATAATACAGTCTTTTTCATTGCATTTAGTTCTAGGGCATGGTAATGAAAGTAGTCCAGCAGTGGCTGTTCTAGACCTGTACAGATGAATATCAGAACAAAATCCAATTTGATCAAAGAGAACAGTAGGGTAATGAGTAAAAAGGTCTGCTACCCACAATGGCTGCGTTTCCCAAAAGCTTCTTAGCGCTAAGAAGCTTCTTTGACCCTTCTTAAGGCTCCCGTAAGAAGCCAACGCGTTTCCCGATTGCTTTCTTAGCCTAAGATGATCTTTCGTTAAGAAGGCATGCGTTTCCCAAAAGCTCCCGTAAGAAGCCAACGAAGCCAACGCGTTTCCCAATTGCTTCTTAGCCTAAGATGATCTTTCATTAAGAATGTTTTGTAAGAAGGGTCTGGGGCATTCTTAACACCTTCTTAACGACGAAACACTCGCAGATTCAGCCGAGTCAGGCAAAAGGAGATAATAATATAGTGTCCACTGTTGTGTTTTTCCCTTTTTCCTTTCTTCCTTTCTTTCATTCACCCTTTAGTGTTTAAAATTGGGGAACACTTGAAAATCTCTCCTCTATGTAATATGGTTACTTGTGTTTTAAATGTTTTACCGTAGGCTATATTCCTCTAATCAGAATGGATTCCTTTTATAATAAGAATGTTGTGGATTTATATAGCACCTTTCACAGAACCCTTCTTAAGAGCCTTCTTTAGCGTTGTGTTAAGAAGGCTGCTAAGAAGGGTATCTCTGCTTAAATAATTGTAATATAAATTTTATAAACCCACACTTATTCTGCTTAGGGCCCCCAGATGTGCAGGGCCGGCCCTGGCTCTGTTGCCTAGCGAAGAAGTAACACAACACATTTCTAGCACTGCAAAAAAAACTTTGGTGCGAATAAAGATAACAAGGCCATCACAGTTAGATATGCTTGATTAACATAGTCAAAATTTTAACCCATAGTGAACAGCATGCATGTGTTGGAAATGGATGGATTTATTGCAGGTAGTTCCCGCCCAGACTGCCCGTTAGAATTCAGTCACGTCTGCATTCTCAAGCTTGTCTGCAGAAACAATTTGTCTTCTCTATAGCAGAATCAATGTGAGCTATCAAATGCATTCAATCAAAGCTTTGTGCCACTGAAGGTGGCGAGATGTTGGCATTACCTAGCTTCAAATGTACAAGCTTTCTCTAACCATTAGGTATGGATACATGGCCCATTTTATTATGTATTGTAATAATAGTATTATACACTTTTTTAATGAAAGGTTATAGTGGGGGAAACGACGAGATAGAAAATGCACCGTCAGCCACTGGAAATGCTTCGACTCCCCTGCTATTAGTAATGGGAAGACAGAACGTCCCACCTTTCCTACTGCATGAAAGCACACACGTTGCTAACATTGAATCCTTATCAGAATCACAATAAATAACGCTCAAACCGATACTGTCAGGCAAACTGCAGATTAAAGGTTCCATATTCTTCCATTGTTTTAATTTGATGTCTTGAGGTCCATTCAAAGCTGTGTGTGGTGTGGCGTCACGCACCAAAAACACGCAGCATTTTCCAGCATCTCTCTGAGCCTCACCAAGAACAGCCTGGCTCTGTCACTGTGCCTTTACCCTGGTGCATCCTTTCATTTTTTTTTTTTTGTCATTTACTTTTTATTGTTATTTTTCTCAATGACAAAACAAAACAATACTTTACAGACAACAGCACAAAACATAAATAAACTAAACGAACAAAAAGACAGGGGAGGATGTTTAACCATTCAATCTTGTACTCATCTACATTCACATAATCATTCATTCATTCGCACCCACATACAATTCTCAATTATAAGCATTTACGGTACCCATTTACACACACCACCTTGTTTCTTCTCAGCTATACAAAGTCAGGTCTTATATCCGATACATAGGCAAGCCACTTCGACCATTTGTTTTCAAAGGAATCAGCTTGAGCTCTTAGTCTAAATGTTACTCTCTCCATTACATATATCGAGTGGATTAGATCTATCCATTCATTCACAGTTGGTACCTCTTGCTTTAGCCATTTTCTAGTCACAGCCTTTTTGCTAGCCACTAACATCACTCTCAACATATATTCATCTCGTTTCACACAATGCAACTCTTCTATATCTCCCAAGTACAGTGTTTTAAAATCAAAAAGAATTTCCATCCTAAAAACCGCCTCCAGGACCTCATGTACTTTCTTCCAAAATGGAACCACAGAGGGACAACTCCAAAAGATATGGAAATGGTTTGCCATTGTATTTCCACATGACCTCCAACATTCAGATTGGTGAGAGAATTTAGATTTTTGCGCTGGAGAACAGAAGTATCTAATCACATTTTTCCAACTACTGTAAATTCCCTCCAGGATGGTGAACTCGTCATTTTCCATTGTTGACGACATATTCTGATCCAATCTTCTGGAGATATCGTGGAGTTTCCCTCTGCTTCCCATCTTTCCTTAATATTCATAGTATGGTCACCTTTTAGACTTTGAAGAGCCATATACAACCTAGATACCATCTTCCTGTAACTACCGTCATCGTATGCATTCTGGAAGATACCAAGGATTTCCATTCCCATTGCTCGATCATTTTTCGGGAATGTCTTATCTATAAAGTTCCTGATTTGTATATACCTAAAATGATCCTGATCCTGCAAATTAAATTTTACTTTGAGGTCCTGGAAGCTATACACTCTACCTTGGTTCAAGAGAGTACAATGTGCTGTAAGGCCACTAGGAGCCCAATTTCTAAACGTTGAGTCATATCTACTGGGAATAAAATTCGAATCGTATGCAAACCACTTGAATATTGTCGCCCTATCTTTCAAATTATGTTTTCTAATTATTTCCTTCCATGTTTTAAGAGAGCTAATTACCAAAGGATTATTGGGATCCGACAGGAAATCAGTCGATGAAGGGTCCCCTATCAACATATTAACTGGAATTCTCTCACTCATTGAGCCTTCAATCTCTTTCCACCGGGAGTTATAACTTGGAGTACACCAGCCCACTAGTGGCCGGATCTGGGCCGCTCTATAATAGTCCCTCATGCATGGAAGGCCTAAACCCCCATTCTCTTTTGCTAGTTGCATTGTTTTATATCTAATCCTCGGCTTCTTCCCTGCCCAAATAAATCGTGATATAATTTTGTCTAAATCAATAAAGTATTGTTCAGTTTTTTCAATGGGAATCGATTGAAAAAAATATAAGAATCTTGGGAGGATATTCATTTTAACTGAGTCAATCCTTGAGCCTATATTTAAATACGGGATTAAATTCCACCTACTTATGTCTGTCAAAATTTCCTTTCTAAGTGGGCCATAATTAATTTCTTCCAATTTGGACAAATCTGTGGGCAGGTTAATCCCCAGATATTTAATTGATGACTTATCCCAGCACATTTGGTATTTGGATCGAAGACTATGAGGAGGATTATAATTTATATTCAGAATCTGAGTTTTTCGTTCATTGACTTTATAGCCTGAGTATGACCCATATTCTTTAAGCACCGCCATCAAGGCCGGGAGAGAGTCTGTTGGGCTTGAGAGGTACACTAGAATATCGTCTGCAAATAATGCTAGCTTTTGTTCCCCGGCAGCCATTTCTATTCCCCTAATCGAGTTATTCTGTCTAATCCATTGTGCCAATGGTTCGACAAAAATTGCGAATAACAAAGGACTGACCGGACAGCCCTGTCTCGTAGACCTCTCAAGCAAAAAAGAGTCAGTTAGCTCACCATTGATCTTTAATCTGGCTGATGGCTTGTCATACAAGGCTTCTAATGTCTTAATAATGACCTGATCAAAACCAAACCTTTCCATAACTTTAAATAAGAATTTCCACCTAACCGAGTCAAAACCTTTTTCAGCGTCTAAACTTATAAGCATAGCTTGTATTTTATTTTGATCTATATGCCTAATAACCTGCAGGGACCTCCTGATACTATAGTGAGTCTGACGTGACAGAATAAACCCAGTTTGATCTAAGTTGATTATTTCTGGTAGAATTTTTTCCAGCCTCTTGGCAATAATTGACGTAAACAGTTTATAATCAAGGTTCAGTACACTAATTGGCCTATAATTCGCACATTCCGATTTGTCTTTCCCTCCTTTAGGTATAACCGAGATAATTGCCTCCTTCCATGAATCCGGAGTTTCCCCTTCTTTCAGGACCCAATTAAATGTTTTCAACAGAGTAGGTGTCAGGGCCCCCTTCAGGCCCTTGTACCACTCTGTAGTGAATCCGTCAGTGCCAGGGGACTTGCCTGCCTTCAATCTAGCTATAGCTGAATATATTTCTTCTTGTGATATCTGTTGGATCAGTGACACATTTTGGGCTTCTGTAAGGGTTGGCAAATTTAGAGATTCGAGCATAGACTCCATTTTCTGATCATTATCAACCTGGGGTTGTGTATATAGCTTCTCATAATATTCTTTAAAACAGTTTTTAATTTCCCTCATCTGATAATGAAGAACATTAGTTCTTGGATCCTTTATCTTGTATATCATGCTATCTGCCTGTTGTTTTCTAAGTTTGTAGGCCAACAATTTTGAATATTTGCTACCACCTTCATAGTATTTCTGTTTAGTGTGTAACATCTTTTTTTGAATTTCCTGTGTACATATTTCTTCAATTTTATTTTTTATCTTTTTTATCTCTATTTTAATCTTAGGGTCAATTGTTGTCTTATGCTCAAATTCCAATACTTTCAATTCCCCCTGCAGAGTGTTAAGTTTTTCGGCTCTCGCCTTCTTAAGAAATGATGTTACTGCAATCACCTTGCCCCTCATTACCGCCTTACAGGCGTCCCAAAGCACTGCGCGGACTCACCTCTCCATTGTCATTAAATTCTATGTAGTCTGATAGTAAACCTTTCAATATTCTGTTCATTCAATATATTGGAGTTAAATCTCCAGTATGTAAACTTCCTCTCAGAAGCTGCTGTTAGGGACAAATACACTGGGCAGTGATCCGAGAGATCCATCGTTCCAATATGGCAATCTTGCACCTTACTGCTATCTGACCCAAACATTAGGAAATAATCGATTCTCGAATATGTTGAGTGAGGAGATGAAAAAAAGGTATAATCCTTAACTGATGCGTTACGTTGCCTCCAAACGTCGATCAGCCCCAGCTCAGATATTATTGAGTTTATTTTCCTTGTAGTTTTTTTGGATTGGCCTGATCTCAGTCCTGATGAATCAATGTGAGGATTCAGAGTAATATTGAAGTCACCTCCACACAAAAAAGTTCCCTCTGCTTCTGCCGCAATCTTATCCAATATTTGTACATAGAAATCTGACTCTGAGCCAGGTGGAACATACACATTATAGAAAGTAAACAAATGACCCTCAATTTTACCCTTTATCAATATGAATCTTCCTTCTTTGTCCTTTATAGTTGTTATATGTTCATACATTATTCTACCCGAAATCAATATTGCTACCCCTCTTGTGTGCCTATTCCCATTTGAAGCATGGAACACATACTTAAATCCTTGTCTTCTGAGCTTTTCATATTCTCATCCTTTCATTTTTAACACCATCTGTATACTTAGTGTATCAAAAGATACATCAATAAGACTGCCATACAAATACAGTATTATCTAGAATCATTCTTTTTTTTATTAGTAGTATTACTAACTTGTGTCCTCACCATAAACACCAATTCCTTTTCACAATTGTAACCCTTTAAATGCATTTTTTTTGTGATTAGACCATATTTACAAATATGCCACAAAGTTATGGAAGTCCAAACAGTTTGTTTAGAGGCAAATTTTTCTAATATGAATTTTGTAGATTTGGCAACAGTGTGTTTAGGTACTTTCACCATGTTTAGTCAGCACAACTCCTTTGATAAAGGAAGAGGAAAGGGATATCCTGTTTTTACATGATATGGGACCTTTTGGTAGAGCATATAATCACCAGCTGCCCCATACACCGGCCACTGAATGGCCAATGTGGTTTGATCAACCTGGATGATGACACGTTAGCCTAGCTCGCCTCAACGGAGCTGCAGGTCTAAAGACATACGACAGAAAAAGAAGAAAAGCCTATAAGAATTACGGACACGTTTGAATGAATAAGTAAACATAGTATAGACTTTGAAAGTAGAAAACCTGCAGGGGGGTAAACAAACAAACAAACAAAAACCAAACAAGCAAACAAACAAACAAAGTGTAAATATTGCATGGACAATTCTGTAAAAAGGCTTTGAAAGTCTCATCAATTCGGACAGAAAATGACAAACTGCATGGGACCTCCTGCTGCTATAAGAGGTTTTATTAGTGCTTCTTGGGTGACACACCTCCAACAAGATCCCCGTCCAGGATATTGGAGTTAAAGTTATATAGTTCTGATTTTTCAAGCCCTATTTGCTACTTACCAATGATGATGTTGATTGGTAGATTCCTTTCTCAGCACAATCCATGCTGTGCCTCATACCATCTCGAGATAGTTAGCCACAAACCAATACAAGGTCAATGGGGTCACGCTCCTGTCTGTGCAAGCTGACTGAGGCTCATTGAAATGTACTTTGTGTGCACTGTGGAGGAAATATCAGTGAGGCTCTGGCAGGTCTGCCTGTGGCAGCCTGTTTCTATAGCCAGTTTATGAGTGCAGAGCCTGTACCTTGTTAGTGATTTCCTCAATTTGCTGTTGGTCACAGTGGTCAGATATTCTGCCACTGTGTACTCTCTGTCCGGGGTCAGATACAATTCTTATTTGTCTTGTGTTTTTGTCTTTTCTTCCCAATAGGTGATATATTTTTCTTTTTCGGTTTCGAAATTATTTGTTTGGTCCAGAGATACATGAGGATTGTCCTGAATCCCTGGTGTGTGTGCCTAGAAGGAGCTCTTCTTGTCCTTGTTTGATTCTTGGCACCGAAGAGCTTTATACGGAGTACGTGGGGGTCGCTGGACTGGAGGTGTTGGTAAAATTGTATAGCTCATTTCTGAATGTTGATTCAATGTTGATTGGATATTATACTCTCTCTCACACACACACACACACACACACACACACAAGCACGCACGCGCGCGCGCGCGCGCGCACACACACACACACACACACACACACACACACACACACACACACACACACACACACACACACACACACACACACGCACACAATCATTCCTTCTGCAGTGGGTGCTGTCCGTGGTGCTGAAATGAGAAATCCTGGAACACAGGTCTCTCTCTCCCATTCTCTCCCATTATTTCATCACATGACATGTATCACAGCATTTATAGCCTAGGAGGCTAATTTGCAGTCCGTCCCTAGATGTTATTAAAAGCACATGTTAAAAGCAAAGTATAAAGTAATGAAACATACATCTCTATTTACTGAATTGTATTTCAACAGCTGTTTTTAAACAAACATAAAATAGAAAATCAAAATCAGCCACAGAATCAGCTAACATAACAACAAAATAAAAATAAGTTAGGTTTCCTCTGTTTTGTGCGTCAGCTCTACACCGCCTGGATATTAATCTACATACTACACTAACAATTACTGTAACAACAACAAGAACAAACAAACAAACAAACAACCAAACAAATAAATAAATGAAGCTACCACATTGCGGAGCAGACATATTCAGTGAAGCAATCAACTGTTATTCATGGAAAACTTTTATTACATGGGAGTAAGTGACACAAATCCTTGGGGAGTGTGATACAGGTCCCAGATGATCCGCTGGCATGCTTTCACCTGAATGAAGGAATGAATGCATCCATGAATGAATGAATGACTGAATGGATTATTGCCAACAATTTACAGTAGAAAGATGAAAGGATAACACCCGAGCAGAGCAGATCAGTCTCTCCAGCTGATAATCTTTCCATGGTGCAACCGGCATTAAAGGGATTGTGAGAGGAGAATCTGATTGGTTGTACTGATGTTACACCCAGAGCAGCCTATGCATAACCCTGGTGGTTAACCCACTAGCGCAAAGGGGGAAATAGCACCATCAAATTAGGAAAGGACTTGGACACGCTCCAAACTGCGCCATGGCTGGGTGTTAATTATTCATTAATATTATTATTATTTATGATGAATGAATGCATTATACACAATAATGTTGACTGCCACTAGGTCTGCATGCAAGGAAATGAGGTCAAACACAATGATCAACCACTGTGCAACCAACCAGAGCTCTTCTTTTATTTGTAGAATGTTTGTTTTTGTTTGTTGTTTGTTGTTGTTGTTTGTTGTTGTTGTTGTTGTTGTTGTTGTTGTTGTTGTTGTTGGGGGGGGGGGGGGGGGTTTGGGGGGGGGTAGCGGCACTGGAATGACTATTATACCAGTGTGGCATCACACTTTCAAGGTGTTGAGGACAACTGAAATTATATCCGCACCGCAGGGGCCAAAAACAGGGTGCCTATCAAGGCCACCCATTGTGGTTTCAACCACTGTCTCCTCTAAGACTGTGAAAATAAATTAGGTTTCATATTGTGCAGCCAATCCATAAAATATGAAGAGCCACATGATTATGATGTAAATGAAGGAGGGAGCTGTTACAATCACGTGTCGACAATTCTTCTGTTTTACTACATATTTCACTTGTGAAAAAGACACTTGGCTGCCAGCAATTAAGACATACCCCCTGTGTTGCAGATGACTTGTGAGCAATGTAGGCTACAGTATGAAAATACACATCACATGTCAAACAATCACCCTAAGGGAAAAGTAGGGCAGGGGCAGCACTCCAAGTGTGCAGGGGGAAAAAGACTCCGGCATCTCAGTTTTTCATTTTGCTGATTTATTTTCATTCTTTTAATTTTCATAGGAGCCATGCTGACATGTTTCAGCCTGATTTTAGTCGTTTTCCAAGGCAGCAAAAGCATTTCCCCCCTAAACCCCTGCTGCTTATTTTACCTTGAATCTGTAAAATCTTTACACAATTGATCTATTATTATAGGGCTTGTGCAATTTTATGTCTCAGTTGGCATCTCCCCACTGTGTCTTAGTGCAATGCTGTGTCTGTCCTGTTTGTGTGTTCTTGTGTTTTTGTAACGCCGGATGTGGCTATGGGGCACGGTGGCTCAGTGGTAGAGCTGTCGCCTCACAGTCAGAAGGTCCTGAGTTCGATTCTCGCCTGGGACACTGTGGGCGCTGTGGTTGTGTTCCCCCCCATATCTTCAGTGCCTACTGCCCAGGTGGGGTATCTCGTCGTATGGGCCTTTCTGTCTGTGTGGAGTTTGCATGTTCTCCCCGTGCTCCCCCAGGGGGTTCCTCCGTATATAACCCCCCCACTAAAAACATGCAGAAGATCAGATCGTCATCGTCATCCGACCAGTGACGACAACATCCAAAGTTGGTCCCCGGGCGCTGTACGAGAAAGCGACCACTGCTCCTGGCCTGCCCCCTGGAGGAAAGGACAAGCCTGGATGGGTCAAATGCAGAGGACATATTTCACTGGCCACCATCAGCATGAGTGTGTGTAGTGGCCGCATGCATGTGTTGTAGTGTGTTGTGTGACAATAAAGACGGGCTGCCGTCTGAAAATCGTTTTTTTAATCGTTTTAAATCGTTTTCGTTTTTTTTTTTTTTTTTTTTTTATGCACACTTTTTGCCCAAGACAAATTTCCCTTCTGGGACAATAAAGTTTATCTCATCATCTCATCTCATCTCATCTCTAAAGAGCAACAAGAACAACAAAAAGCTGATACACTTCAAATTAGTGAAAAATGAAAGTGGAAGATGGAAATAGAGCGATCCTTTCATACTGTACAGCGCTTCAGCGAGATCAAATTGTTCTTGCGAAATTTCAAATCTCTCACTGTGTGGTTTGTACAATTTGAGAAGATGAAACCTTTCAAATGACATGGCCTCAAACTGTCTTTTGTGAAGCCACAACGGTAACACTTTACAATACTTTAACACCAAAACTGGGTAGTTATTGAGGAACTCAGGAACGAACCATTATAGTTCAGGAATAGTTAATGATTAGTTCACGAATAGTTAATAGGTAGTTCCTTAATGGTAGTTACTTAAGAACTGACCATTAGTTACCATGTTAACGAACCAGTAAGTAATGATTACTTCCTTGAAAATCTTTTTTTTCTTTCGTTAGTTCATGAGTAGTTAATGGGTAGTTACTTAAGAACAGACTATTAGTTACCATAGTTGTTACTAGGGAATTAATCATTAGTTCATCATGATTACCTCACCCTTAGTTTAGTTACCATATTTGTGCCCCCTCAAGTAAAGCAGGCCATCATACTTAGTTGTTACTAGGGAGTTCATCATTACGTCATGATTACTTTACCATTAGTTACCATGTTTGTGCCCCCTCAGTAACTACCCAGTTTTTGTGTTACAGTATTGTAAAATGTTACTGCCACAACGGGTTACTGTTCCCATTTCAAGGTTCAGCACAGGCAGTGTTTGTCTCCACAGGCAGCCGCTGACAGGAAGATTCAGCGGTGGGCGGTGGAGGTGATGCGGTGGCATGCTGTAAGTGATGGGCTGGACACTTCCCTCCATCTAAGAAGAGTCTAATGGGGGTTTGACAGCCGCAAGACGAACCGCACTGGATGCTATGGTCGTTAGAGGGAGAGTAATGAACCTGGCAGCCTGAAAGAGTGGCGAGCAGGGACGGGCTTGGAGTACAACACACCCATCTGCCTCTCCGATCATCTTGTGATCTAGTGCCAGCAAATTGATTGTAAATATTAGATTGATCATGATTGGCTAAAGCTAGTATAAAGAAGCATACCTAAAGCAGTAGGGCATAGAGGTGAGTGATTAGCCTCTGGCTAGATTGAAGTTGACATAAACCGAGTTAAGTCCGGTAAACAAATCACTTCATAAGTAAGCAGTGCACGCACCCCAGATTTCCTAATAAGAAACGAGACACCCACCAAAGCCACTGGGTTGTGTAATTAACTCCACACTTCCGTTCAAAATAGCTATACTCACTAAAGATGAAAATAAATTGCGAGTAAGATATATTGTATCAAGAAGGATGAGTGTTTAGTCTTCTGTGAGATCATGTGTGTACATTGTTGGAGATTGGAAATACAGTATGAGCAATCATTCAACTTGGCTACTTTCCCATGATTATTCATGGATGTTTCTGCGTACATGTTGTGGAAATCATGTTAATGGGTGAAATTAAATTCTTTACAGTGTAATATGTGTAAAGCATGCTGGATTAATGTGACGGTTCAATAAGCAGTGTCTCTCTGGCTATAAAAGCAAGACGACAGTGATGATGCCCTGGAACTTTTCAATCAGAGGGAGAGGGACTATGACAGCAACATGGAACTTCTGGGCAGCAAAAGTCTCTCATTCTCACAGCTTCCTGTCCAAATCAATAAATGCTGTGCTCCAGCAAACATGCCCTTAAGCACAATTCCATATTTTACATCACTCTGTGTTCGCCAAGGTACAACATGTGGTGGTGAATTCTCAATACAAAATTGTGGATGTTTACAGGCAGGGGTTGAGAAAAGGGTGAGGAAATAATTTCTCTCTCTGATCGGTGCCCTTGGAGGTTGCACAGAAGAGAAGACATTCAGGGATAAGCAGCTAATCTGGGCACCAATCTGTGCCTTGGCTTTCTTCATGTGAGGGGAATTTGAATTCTCAGCGTGCCTGTGGTGAAGGTGAAAACGATTCGGGAGCCATTACTGTGGCCCCATGTCGCTGGGCCAAAGAACTGACAGAAGGAGGAAGGACACTGGGTCAAGATAATTACAGCCACATCACGCGCAGATAGCACACTTTTCTATCTGACATACCTCAGCAATACAGACTTTCTACCTCTGAACTTTGAACATATATGGCTGTTGAGAGAATGAGCGGGGGGGTACTCTTTTGCATTTAATCTTTCAAAGCGATATTTCTCTCTAAATGAGCGGCATGGTAATGTGAACGCTCTTGGCAGAGTAAGCGTACCCATTTTTTTATTTAATCATTGCTCCCTAACCCTCTGCGCCTGGGCCATGACAATCCACACACACTTGTGAGAGTGAGTCGTCAGCTCGGGGGAGACTTCTCCTCCTTGTTCAATTTGTGCAGCAGGGAGTCCCATTTTGCAGAGTGCAAAGAGCCTAAAACGCAAGCACAATATCTGTGTTGCACTCTGAATTGGAGACACGCGCATTAAGGAGCAGCTCTCCACTGAATTACCTGAAACAAAATGTTTGTCACATGCCATGGTAATGGCCGCTGGCAGAGCTGACCTTCGCGTAGCCTTTCTGTGTGAATAGTGTGTCAGGATTGCTATGCTCTCTCCTCAGTGTCGTCATATATAACCAGACGGCGAGCTCAGGCTTTGGCAGAGGAAGCCAGTGATACTGAAAGCTGCAATTCCCTAAATGACCACTTGAAACTGGCGCCAATTAGAGAGTCGTTCCCCGTGCATCCCCCATGTTAAAATGCTCATTGTTACAACAGGGTTAAGCATGTTTACAGCCTGGTTCAAAACCCGGTTTTGGTATAACCACCATGGTTTTGGTGAATTTTTATATAACTCACCCGTTTAGAGTAAAACGGGGATAGAAAAGACTATGTTTTGGGCGTGATTGACAGGTCCAGTCCAGGAAACCCCTGGTCTCGTGCCGTCTCGCCTGAGCTACGCTCGAACCCCAAGATGGTGACGGCCACACTAGGCTTCAAAACAGGAATCCAAAAAAGAATGGCTGACTGTCCATATTTTTTAGACAGTCTATGATAAATGGACTGCATTTATATAGCACTTTTATCCAAAGCGCTTTACAATGTGCCTACATTCACCCATTCACACACCGAGGGTGGCCAGCTGCCACGCAGTGTGCTGGCACAGCCATCGGGAGCAATTTGGGGTTCAGTGTCTTGCCCAAGGACACTTGGACATGCGGACTGGAGGAGCCGGGGATCGAACCACCAACCTTCTGATTAGTGGACGACCTGCTCTACCTCCTGAGCCACAGTCTATGCGACACATGCTTTTGCTACAATACTTTACCATCAAAATCACAGTCATTGTTGCAATAGTTATGGGTTTTTAATATCGACATTTTGATATTCACTGGAAAAACCCTATTGCACCCTTAGGTATATACTGTATACCACCTGGGTTTTTGTTTGTCAATCATTTTGGCTGTGTTAATGCATATGGCCGGTGCAAATACCGCATCTGAAGCTCTTTGGTTGTCATCACTCTCATTTCCACAGGCTGTTTACTGCTCTTACTCCCAATGACAAATGCCGCTCTTCTCTAAGGATATCTAAGGACAGTGGTGTATTTTTGGCCCAGACGTGCTATGCCTTCACTAATGGCCTTTTACCATTTTGTGCCTTTTCTGCTGCTGGATCTGTGTTTTCTAGCTGAGACATAGATGGATGAATGGATGGGTGCACCATCAGGAATCAATACAGCAGTAGCTGTAGCAATTGAAAAAACTGTTTCACATGAATTTATGATTTCTTTAATTAATCATAATTAGAAGGTGAATACTTGCATGGGCTGCAAGAGGTCAAACATCTTAATCTCACGACTGGATGTAATTAATCTAATAATCTATAGCCACAATCTACATTCATAATGTCGAGCTTCTTTCTCGTATGAGTTCATGAACCAAAGTGGTTAATCTTATCCTTTTTATGTATCTGCTGTGTAGTCTGAAGTCAAACAGCAATACCAGGCTATCTTGGCTAAATTATCGAGTGTCTACTCTATGGGAGCAAATATCATAACCACGATCCCATAGGCATCTAGGAATTGAGCAAAACTAAGTAAGTAAGCTTGGGGGGGAAGGCGGGGTCCAGGCCTTTGCTGAGGGCTGCCTGCAGTGTCAGACCTTGAAAACCCCTGGTAGCTAGTAAATCTATAGACAGTTTTAACTTGACAACAAAAACATTCTAACTTGAACCCCAGCTCACTTCCTCTTGCAGTGTTTGCTATGGACAGAAAAGAAAAGAAAAAACATTAAGGTAGAGGAGTGACCATTCAGGGAAAACCGTCTATAGACAAGGGTTCCCAAACTTTTCAGGCCCCAACCCCCAAAATAACGGTGCCAGAGGCTCACGACCCCAACTGTCCTTCGGAGGTGGTGCGCACATGAGAATTCCGTACAGTAAACAAAACAAAACAAAACGTAACAATTATGGTTAAAATGTGCTCTTTCTAATAGTTTTTAAATTGTATTTCACCCATGTAGTTCACACATTCTTTAAGTTTAGGCCAATCTCACACGTTCTGGAAATCACCTCGCGACCCTCCCAGTGGTACGTGTCCCGAGACACTCCGGGGGGTCCCGACCCCCACTTTGGGAACCACTGCTATAGAGGGTATAGATTATGGTAGGAATGATGCTATGGTCAATTAATTAGCAATTAGCTGGAACAATACAACAGGAAACTGATATCCACCACAAGCCTGTGAAAAAACATGACTAGAAACTTTCCAAAATGGCACACTAATCGCACACAATAATGACATAAGCTGTTTTGTTTTTGCATCCATATCTTGATGGGAGGGGATGTTGTGCAAGCTATAACTCTCAATCTGGACACATGATGTGTTCTTCAACTGGGTTAACGTGTTAAATAGGTCACAGGTCTTCATCTATATCACTACCAGTGGATCTGACGGTGACAAATAAGGCCATAGAATATACTGAGGAAACACACAAGCCTCTCGGTGATGATCAAACCAAAGAATGTCAAGTCAATAGTTCTGTCGTGGAGAAGGCTCTTCCTAAAATGTCTTGGAGAGAAGAGTTAACTTGTCTTAAGGCAAACTTGTCAACAACATGAGAACAGAAAACGTCTTGGAAGTTTGAGCACTAAGTTGTGTAATCTTCTAACGTACACAGGTGTGCATCTTCCCAGCTGTTTCAACTGGCTCTGTACGCACCGCAGTTCATCCTGGAGCTTCCCATGGGTCTATCATAATCATAATTTAGAGATGGTTTATGGATGTTATTAACTTTACTTCATTGCAACCCTGTCACCAATTGATAATGGTTTATAAAACACAAATAAGAAATGTTTAGCTATAGAAAGTAGCCCTGTCTGTCTGCATTTAGCAAGGTCTGTAGAGATATGGGATTTTGTCCAAGGGATTGCACGCGGTAATGTTAGTATATACCAGCCAGGTCTTAAGTCTCTCTCTCTCTCTCTCTCTGCACTAACTACTGGCCACTCTACCTTCCTGCCACCACATCCACATGCACACACAGACCACACACCACCCCGCTAATAAATCTTTGCTCATTAATCATTTAGAGGAGGCAATTTGTGCAGCACCTGTCCCAAGCACGAGCCATTAGGGGCTCGAATAGAAGGAGCACTGAAGGTCTAATGGCTTTGCAGTGGAACTTATTGGAAGACATATTGGTTTCTGTGCTACACACATGGCCGCCAGCTGTAAGATAGTGAGCCCTGTAGTAAGGCTCAAAATTTACGTGCTGCACCAAGTACAGGGAAACTGAGAGGGAGTACCACCAGGCTTCAGCTATAGTAGGCAGGTCCGGTGCGTCACAGGAGCGGGACAGCATCAATACAGAAGGAAGGCATCTGCCATCGTACTCATCACTCTGATGAAGATGTAATGTCAAAACGTTAGTCTATCTATACTCTGCACCTAATGAAGGCATTGAACTGTTCGGGCTGCTCCAGATAACTTCCTTCTTTACAGAAAAACTGATGTTTAGTCAGCAGATTCCCGCAGGGATTACATATTCAAGTAGATAATTGGACAATTGTCGCACACTGTAAATCAGATTTTCAGAATAGATCTAGCACCAACGGCAGTATAAATATGGTTCACAGTAATGAATCCTTCAAATTTCATCATTTCTCTCTTATATCGTCTTTTATCTTTACAAAGCCAAGACCAGAGTTTTACAAACAGATCTGAATTGGGATTCATTCATATCTATTCAATATCTCCCAGTCATTTCGGTAAACACGGTCACGGGTCACCGTGTCTGGTTCAGTAACCCGTGAGGTATGCTGCTGATGTGCATTGAAGAGAACAAGGGACAACTCATCACAGAGGCACCATGCCCACACCTCATGAGGGGCATTTTGTCGATAATTGAAAAATGCACTTGGTAGCCTATTCATTCCTCGGTATAGAACGGCCACATTCTCTACTCAGATTCTCATTACCGATTCCATTCTTATCCTCAGAGGATTATTCACCTGGAGCGGCTGGCTGTCACTCTTGCTGCACTGTAAGGCCAAGGGGGAGCCCAGGGGACCGCAGTGGCCCTGCATCTGTGTACACCGTAAAGCATCGACATGAGCAAGGACAAGAGCCATCAATATTAGGCTGTCATCTCATCTGATATACGAGCCCGGTGCTGAATCACCAAGCTGAGAAAGGGCTGCACGACGTTTTGCAATGCACTTCACTCCGCTCCCCTCTATGAATATGAATGGCCTCTACACTCACAAACTCTCAAATCATTTTTTTTTTTTTTTTTTACAGCATTAAAAAAAATTGTATGATCATTTCACAGTCATAAGGTGGACAGATTTATCATGAACCCAAGTGAGCACAAAATGCTCATTATTGTGCCACAGTAAAAATTTATATGAAAAAAATAAAATAAAAACTACAATCTTCATGTCAACTTTCATGAAGATAACCAAGCAGCACATTTATATGTGCTTGATGAGAAATTTACATGTTAATATTCTGCAGTATAACTTAGCTGCAAACTTAGGGGCATGTTACCTAGAAGGATGGTTACAGTAGGTTAGCAAACAAACTTTGCTGAAGTTTTCAAGTTCATGTTATTGTTGGCTTGATGTGTCAGAGAAGGTGGGTATTAGCACATTTGTTAAAGCAGCTACGAGCAACTTTTTCGATTGTTATTAAACAGTATAAATTTTATATCAATGCATCACATCTTACCTCTAATAGTAGACGAGACCAACGCAGAGTAGTCTCGCTTGAACCCCGAGTGAATCAGCCAGTGTAGTCTGTCTGTGGCCAGGGAAGATCAGGAAGTGAAATGAAACGGTTTGCAGCAGCCACTTCGGCCATAACCACAAAATAACTTCCAAAAAACCTGTTAGAATATAACGAGAGATGTTCGCGAGAGTATGTGTGGCGTTCACATTGTTTATGCTATGTTGCTAGGCAGCGCGAACGGGGTAGGCAGGCAGCTGCGTTTCACTTCCGGGTTTCACTTCCGCGTTTCACTTCCGGGTTTAGCCGGTCCGGCGGTAAGGAGAGAGAGAGAGAGAGCCCCCTGTTGACGCGAGTTTAGACAGACACAGACTTAATAATCATCTAAGGGAGCAATCTCCGATTCACACGGCTTTGGTCTCAGCTACTATTATAGGTAAGATGTGATGCATCAATATTGTAATTAATTATACTGTTTAATAACAATCGAAAAAGTTGCTCGTAGCTGCTTTAAAGAGTAACTACATGTAAACCCCCAAAATAACTTTTTATGCCTCCGCCGGTGAAAGCCGTGGCTGGAAGCATTATGTTTTTGTGTTGTTTGTCCATCTGTACGTCCGTCCGATGCTTGTTAACGCGATATCTCAATAATGCCTTGATGGAATTTCTTCAAATTTGGCTCAAACGTTCACTTGGACTCAAGGATGAACTGATCAGATTTTGGTGGTCAAAGGTCAAAGTTGAAGGTCACTGTGACCTCACGTCCATCCGTTCCATCAAGGAAGGGGGGCGGGGCTAGATAAAGAAAAAAGGGCAATAGCTAGGGATAGGGAGGTCGTAGAGCGTTGGGGTTCAAGATATGGGTAGGGGAGTGGCTGGGGGATGTGGGTGGTTTAGGATTAGTGTAGGGGTAGGACCATTTTCCATGCTGAAAATGATTACCTGTTGAGCTACCGCCAAACATTGCCTAAAGGCTGAATGACCACACCACTGCACCATGGACTTCAAGGTATTTGTGCTTGTATGAGTTTGGACAAACAGGGATGTAGACTGCAACTAATGAAGCTTAAGCGAAAATTCTTAAAGAGAGACCTGTCAGTTGTCATTCATTCACTCTCCTTCATTTATTCGGTTGTTAAGCAGGGGATGTATGACCTGCCGACAATATTACTTCTGGGTCCAAGTGTTTTGAAATGGGGGAGGAGGAAATAACAGAAAACGGAGAAACGCTGCCTGTTGCAGAGTAGGAGAAACGCCATTGAAACGCCCCTCGGTGCGCTGCGCTGGTCGCCTTGCTGCAGGGCAGCGAACCTGGATGAGTTGTTCGCGGTAGTCAAACCCGTGACCAACATGATCGATCCGGTTCCAGCGCCTGGTCCCCAAGGCCGGATTAACCATAGGGCAACCGGGGCAGGTGCCCCGGGGCCCTCGGGGTGAAGGGGCCCTCCAAAATTTTTTTTTTTTTTTATTTTTTTTTTCAACCAGGACAAAATAAAATATGTTTCCAAGAAGATTAAGTCTGATGATTTAGTCTCATTGGATGCCTGTGGGCAAGTGGTGACCAGGGGCGCGGGAAGTGGGGGTGCTTGTGGTGCTGCGGCACCCTCTGCTGTTTTGTATTGGAAATGTAATGTCAATTATTTTTTCATCATTGTAAAGCCACAGCACAGTGAAGAGGATATTAATGTGAAGATTAGCCTCTTTCTTTTGCTCTCAGAGTGCATCAGATTCATGCATTTTACTTTAAAATGTACAAAATTTCTTTGTCCAGGGGGGGGCACAGCCCCCCCTACAAACCCCCCAGTCAGACTAATATCTTTATCCTGTTGGTGCTACCTCTTTGCAAAGCCTAGAATCGCCTATGAGTGAGTGAGAAACTGAATCTCAGAAACGGAATAATAACATAACAGTATAATACTAATGTTAACTTAAAATGAGATATTCCTCTAAATATGGCGAAAAAACATCCAAACATCCGGACGATGGGTAGGGGGGCCCCTGGGAGCTTCAGTGCCCCGGGGGGCCCTGGGGGTGTTAATCTGGCTCTGCTGGTCCCAAACCCAAGCCGGACCCCGTTCCTGTGTCCCAGGCGGAACGAGAGGAGGAGGAGGAGAACAAGGAAACCACAGCAACAGACAGGAGTCATATTTCAGAGCGCATTTGCGCCGTGCAAAGACCCGCCGGGATTACATTGAAAGTGACTATAGGCTCTTTCAAACACAGATCACGCAAAATTGTAGTTCGGGAAGCCCGTAAAGCTTGGCAGCCTCGCCACACATTTTGTTGTTGATATATATGCATTACCAACGATGCAGAGGCAGAGGAGGCTAGACGCTGATCTCAGACCAGTTTGGTGTTCTCCTCCTATGCTAATTTGCGGGGAGATCAATAGTGTTCCCTGGGAAGGAGGTGCGATCCAGCAGCAGCTGTGGACAGAACTCTCTCTCTCTCTGTGTGTGTGTGTGTGTGTGTGTGTGTGTGTGTGTGTGTGTGTGTGTGTGTGTGTGTGTGTGTGTGTGTGTGTGTGTGTGTGTGTGTGTGTGTGTGTGTTGATGTTACTCTACTGCTGCAAGGCTGCTTTGGATAAAAGTGTCTGCTAAATGACGAAATGTAATGTAATGTAAAGAGACACACATGGGCCCCGCGCACACACACACACATTCACACTCACTCACACTGAGTAAACTGTATTGTTGAATGTAAAAAAAGCACTTCATGTATATATATATATATATATATATATATATTTTTTTTTTTTTTGTCATTTGTGTCATAACGAATAATATTTACATGTCTGATGTCAATACAGTTCAAAATAAAAGAATTGAGAGCGAGTTCTGCCTGAGATTGTGTCCTTCACAAAAATGCCTTTTTCTCCAATTTCTCTTCTCAGAGAGACATTTTTGGTGAAAACAGGGTGTATATAAATGGCTATAAGTAGAGTAAAGAAACTGCTAAAAGCTCACTTTTTTTTTCTGGTGAACCCAGAGACGTACATCTTCATTTTGAGGTATTGCAAATCACTTTGGTGCTAATAGATAATTTACTGTGGGTCTTGAAAATGACCAACAATTATGAAAATCTTTGGCCTGAGCTAAATATTGGCAGTCCTAAACTGGCCATGAATGAGTTAAGTTAAAAAAAGTATTTATAAAAAGATATCTAAAAAGATTCACGGGATCCCCCATAGTTGTTTTCAATGAGGCGAATGAGGAGCGGTGCCGATTGGCCCCGGAGGTGATGCGGGGTGAACGTCTGTCGTCAGTCTTAACAACCGAATTCATTCTCCTAAGGAGAAACCCTTTAATTGTCCCGCCCACTCTTTTAATCACCCCCACTTTTCCTGCTTCTAGGAGAAACCCTTCAATTGTCATGTCTATTCATCCCTTCGTCATCAATCACTCCTTTCCTGCTTCTATCTAGCGTCATCGTTTGTTGGCGCTTAGATTAAATCAATCAAATCAAATCAAATTTTTCGATTTGTTTTGTTCTTTTTTGTAATAAAATCCCTGCTTGGGTGACACAGGAGGTCTGATTTATGATCTGATGTGTTATGTGCAATAAGTGACAATATGGAAACACATTTACTCCACTGGTATAACGTTAGACACCAGACTCTCTCTCTCCCTTTCTGTTTAGACACAGACTGAAATGTTTAGACACAACTAACAAATATGTATAGGCTGGACAGCCGATGCCATCATCTATCAGCATAACATTAGGGAGGCATATGACAACTTCAAATGTTTGTTAAAAAAGCGAATAATTTGTTTTTCATGTCATTCTTTTATTCTTTTTTTCTCATTGGAAAGTCAAGTTAGGCTATTTATTTGTCGGCTCCATATCCTCTTATTTCACTCACCTTTGTGCCCTGCTTTTAGTGAACTCCAAACTGCTTATGGTTCAGGCCCAGTTGTATCAGCTGAAGCTTGTTTTAAATGCAGACAAGACTAAGCTAATGGTTTTCAGTAAGACAAAGAGTCCCACGTGATGCTACTCGGCCAATGAAATTTACATTCGAGCCATTCCAAGATTCCTCCGTGTGGGTCCGCTCTGCTTGTCACAGCTGGTGTCAGTGAGCAGCGCTACACACACATGGGGGAGAAAAAAAACTAGACACGTCAGAGAAATAGGTGAGAAGTAGGCTATGGCGTGCTCTAAAAAGAGAAAAGTGGACACAGAGAACCGAGTTTTTAATGAAGAATGGACAGATTTGTACATGTTTTAGTTTATCCTCCCCACGGGCAGTTCAAAGCCTGTCTGTCTGATCTGCTGTGAGACCATTGCACTTATTAAAAGCGGCAATGTGAAACGCCACTACCGCAAAGTGCATGTGCACGCGCAAAGTGCGCGGCGCGGCCAGGTCGGGGTATATGCTTCAGCCCCCCTGGTGGGAAATAGGTTCCCGCGCGCCTGCCAAAGGCTCGGACTGAGTTTGGCAAAAAGGCCTTCCATTTGTCTGGCCCTCTGGCCTGGAATGAGCTTCAAGAAACATTGAATCTACAGGAGCTTCTCTCATTAAACAGTTTTAAAGTGATGTTAAAAGTTATGGAGGCTAACGAAATGCAGGTCTGTAAGTGTCATGATTTGTGAGTGGTAACAATAGTTAGTTTGAATCATGCCTATCAATGTGAAATATGTTGTACTTTTTTCTTTTCTTTTAATCTTTGGTTGTTACAGTAGTTGCTTATATGCAAATGTTGTGGTGCTATGTTATGTAATTGTATGTCTGTAACCCTGTGCTGCCTACAGGTCTCTCTTGCAAAAGACGTTTTTAATCTCAATGAGGCTAACCTGGTTAAATAAAGGTAAAAAAAAAAAAGTGTGATACCGAAGGTCAATTGTCTTTGCCCCTAAAATGAAGAAATTCCAAGCCTGCAGACTTGGACTTGAACACTGGAACCCGAGACTCGACTCGGAATATAGTGACTTGACTACAACACTGCTTGATCTATATTATCTATGCTGCAGGGAGGAGAGCAGGAAAGTACAACAGACCTGCATGCCGTAAGGGAAAAATACAGCAGTGGGTCGTCATGGTACAATTAGCCTACAAGAGTAATGAGTTGTACTTTGCTTTCAGCTACAGCTCCAGTGCCTGTCATCTATGATTAAGAGTTTTCTTACTCACCTCTATTAAGATATGTGTCTCTCATAGCATTGCAATGGCGTTCCCCTGAACACCCAACTTTGTTAAACGCAGGTCCATCGCCAGCACCCCAGTCATCCATCTTCTTCCTCGTTAAGCACTATTAATTGCCCACACAAGTACCACAGGGTGCTGTTTATTAATTAACATCCCGTCCCATCAAGCATCTTTAGACAAATGACCAGCCATTAGACAGCCCGCTCTCTTAATGAGAGACAGTGGCATGTGTGTTGTGTCGATTACAAATAACTTGGGGGTGTCCTGTTCCCATTTTTCATGTTTCCACCATAAACATGAAACAGTTACAATAGTAATTTAACCATCATCTTAAAACTGTATAGTGTAACTAAGGGGGATTATAAGTGGCACATAAAACCCATGTAAGGGATAATACACAAAGAGGTGTTTGATTACATGAAGACGTCATACTTACATGGTGCTTGAAGAATTCATAATCTACAGCGTTGTCTTACAGAATACATTGACATCCTCTGACACCTATTTTATAATTCCACTTACACAATGTCAATGAAGGACTGTGAGTGTAAAATGATTGATTGCTTATTGTATCTGTACAATGATGATCTATGGCTGTCTCATTTTAAGACGTCTCAGGTGGACTCTCTCACAGGGCCGCTGGAAGTCACTTTAAGCAGGGGGGCCCCACCGAAAGAAATTTGGGCGTTTTTTTTTACATTTTTTTGCCATATTTAGAGGAATATCTCATTTTAAATTAACATTAGGATACTGTTGTGATGTAATTATTCAGTATTTTCTCACTCATTCAGAGCAAAGAGGGAGATATATGGCATGATGATAATGCTCTATATCTCCCTATTTGCTCTGAATACACCAGTTAACATGACACAGACTTAACATGATAGAAATATTATCAGCAAACTTAATGACTAGACTAATTATTCTGATCTGAATGGCATATATCAAGAAACATTGACTCCTCTCTTTGCTGTATAGTGGGAGGTGCATTTTTGAGTAGGCTATTAAAATAGCATGTCAAGTTCACATTTCTTTATTGCCAGATTAAACAATTCGTATTGGTTGTTGGCTGGTTCAACACAACATGTGCGTGCATGCGCGCTTGTTCTTCTTCTCTAGCCTACAAGCATGTAACTTCCTTGATTGTTATTGTTGATAATTCTATTTAAATAGCACTCCTGACTATCTTTCCTGCAGAGTGTGACCCTCTGTCTGCACAGTGGAACTTTCGGAATAAAATCCTCCTAATATACATTTTAAATGAGCAATTGATTATTGATGAATCAACAAAGCATTTTAGACATTTTACCATTACAGGATGACATACCATCATATCCACAGAACATGCACGTGCAACAGGTAGGGGGTGAAACCCCTATTATATAGTTGTTTCATTCCCTTTGCTTTTACTAAAGCTGGCTAAAGCCAAATAATGAAAAACTAGAAATATTGTGCTCATTTAATTGACAATGTGGACTTTGTTCGGCTTCTGTTTTAAGAATTTGAAATGGGACTCTCCCGCTTTCTCTGCCATGTAAGGGGCATGGACTAAAACTGGCACAATGATAGATTTCAGTTTTTTTCAGATTTTAGTTTGTTTTAGTTTAGGTTTACACACAATACCATTTCAGGTAGTTATCGTTGTTTTTTTGGTAAAAACGTTGCTTCTTATTTCAATCATGAGAGACCAGTGTCATGTTTGTGAGGACAATGCTGAGCATGTAGATTTTCTTTATTATTTATGGTATGTCGGGTTTTTTTCTAAATACGAATATATTTTGTACCTATTGCCAGTGTTGGGGAAGCTACTTTGAAAACATTGCTTAGGAACCTACCAACTACTTCACCATAGAAATAGTTGAAACTACAGCAAAGCTACCCTGGGAGAAATGTAGTTTAGGAAACTACAAGCTACGCAGAAAAAGTAGTTCAAACTACTTTGGGAAAAAACAACATTAAATTGACAATGTACATGTGTGATATATGAAATAAAATATAATAGCTTTACAAAAAAATTGCAATGCCAGCAAAAATATGCCTCTCAAGTTGACACCCAATACATATTATACAATATTATATTTTTGTTGTTGTAAACAAATGTGGGTTCTTCTGGGTTTTGTTTGATCAGACAAACAGTAAAGACTTGACTAGGATCAGTTATGGTTATGGTAAGAATTTCAGGGCAAGCCAATCAGATGCATCATAGGCTGTGTGTCTTACCCTGGGATTGGTTCAGGTTAGGGTAAGAATATCAAGGCAAGTCAAACAGAGGCAGCAGCATACGCTGTCTTCATGTTCTATGCTGCCTTCAAAGCGATCAGGACGGAAGAAAAATGGTCAGTCTTGTCAAAGAGGGTTTTGGTTCAACAGTAATGGTAAAATAAAATGAATACTAAATTAATTTTATTGCCCAAAATTGTAGTTTGTAGTTTGAGTAGTTAAACTACAAAAAAATGCCCAAAAAGTAGTTTAACTACTTGACTCCCTACGCAAATATGAATGTAGTTGAACTACCAGCAAGCTACTGCAAAATGTATTTAAACTATGTAGTTCAACTTCATGTAGTTCACTACTCCCCAACACTGCCTATTGCAAATAATATACTCCATTTTGCTTAGATTACCTACAGTATATTGTGGAGTCTCGGCAGCTTACCCCCCAGCAGGTGAGAGGGGGAGGACGACCAGCCACCACAGTGACATCAGAGCCTGGGGTTCCCAACAGAGACGCTGTTTGGGCCGCGTCATCAATAAGAGGTATTTCCCAAATTACCTATTGAATCAGTGGGAGCGCTGACAGCCGCGCGCTGTCAAGCGTGGCGCACCCAGCTAAGACAGATTCCTAATCAGTCTGACTAGTTAACAGGGCGGCTCTGAATGATCATTGTGTGGCTGGCTCTCCTCGAGACGGGACCTCTCCTTGCTGTCGGGCGGTATGTACTATTTCCACTCCTCTCCTTAAGCATATGATGTTGGCTGTCTGCTGTGCTCTGACCGCTCATGTCTCCTCTCACACAGGCACGCTACTGGAGCTCGTAACCGAGGACTGAGCCCTGGCAAACGTTGAGGAGGAAACTCCCCTGCGTTGGCCCGCAGGCTAATCCTAGCCTAAACTGCTTCACGTCATTTTGAAAACCTGCCCCGATAAGGGAAGATCTTGAGTTAAGACTTTAAATAAAACAACGCACCTTGCGTTTAAACCTGCTCATTGTGTCTTGGCTTGGTTCAAAGTCCACAATATGTAAAAACAGAAGGAGCAGTCTTGTTGTTGTTTTGGGTCAATGCAGCAATTTTATCTTCTATTTTATAATATAAAAGTGTAAAAGGCTGTAATGTAATGGTGATAAAAATGTAAATAAAAACTTTGTGGGGAAAAATTACAAAAAGTCATGTTTGTCTTTTGCCCCAATTCCATTTTATTTATTTTTATTTTATTTTATAATGCAATAAGAATAATAAAACACAACAGCATGTCTCAGTGTCATTAAGGCCACAGTTGCCTCAATTTCCTCACAATTTAAGTCACATCTTCATTTAACTGCAAATCTGAAAATCATTTAAAAACAAAAAGGTCACATCATACCAAATTTCTTTGCCACAGACAGGATATGTGTACCTGCTTGTGACAAAGGTCATTTTAGTTTAGAAGAACAGTATTTCCTCAATGAACCTGAGCATAAACTGATGTCTAGCCTGTTGCAGGTGAAAGCCCACATGCTGCTGTCTCCACAGGACAGAGAGAGAGAGAAAAAAAAAGGAAATATAAAAAAGGAAAAAGTTGTACTGTTCCTTTCTCTAAGAAGTGTTAAAAATGAAACAATATCCCCCATTCAGCTGGCCTCAAATCTGACACCAGGTAGCAGTGGATAATTTTCTGTAGCAACTATGGATCTGGTCTTTCTGTCCTGTAATATCTTAATTCCTTCATGTCATGTCACAACCTATAGGATCATCATTTATCCCTGACAAAGCTCTTTCCCTTCATGTCATAACCTGCTAGTGTTTTTCTCTCTTCATTCTGCATTAAGGTAACTTATGCTGTATAGTTGTACAATCGATACTAGTTTGCATCAGTTTAATATAAATCCCACAATACCCTCAAACCTTCGTTCATCAGTTCTGTTAAGAGTCACTGCACTTTCATTACTTCCAGTTATTTGGTCTTGCTATAGTGTGTAACTTGGATGATCTCTTCCTGATCCAAATTACTATTCTTTGTCTGTATCATTCATGCATTTTGATACTGTATCTTCAAAAGGTACACTTTGTACAGAAAGTTTTTATTTCTCTGTGTGCCAACAGCCAAAACTGGACCAAGACGTCTTTAGAAATTGGCAATGGAGGGTGTAGAACAGCTGACAGTGACTCTTTAACTCCCTTCTCCCTTCTCCCACCATCTCTCATCTCCTTCCTTCCCAACCATACTTGCTATATAAATGTCACCCTATCTTTGCGGTGTGTCCTGCCCCATTGGCACTACTCTGTCTTGTCGGCGACTTTTCCGCCGGATTCTGCGTATTGAATTGGCGTTGGAGGCATCGGTGAGAGAAATCACTCTGATTGGCTGGTCAGCCACTGTGGCTGGCTGCCACTGTAATACCACACTACAAATATCTTCAAAATAACTGTGTTATTGTTCGAAATTTTCACGGCCAATCGCAGACATCAGGCTTGCAGAAAATTGGTGCCAATGCTAAATATCTGACTCTGCAGAGCTGTAAGATATAATTTTTGGGGAAACACTGGGTAAACACCCTGCTCTCTCCTGCTGGTGTGGAGAGTTCATTCCTCTGATGCAGGTGCAGAACGTACATGCTAGTTGACCGTCCGCTGTAGTCATTGCATTGTATTCAAAACCCCAATAACTTCCCAGCAGACTTCCCATCACCAAATTCGATTATAGTCTATATACTGTCCCAGTCTTCACTGGACTCTGATATGATATGACACCATCCCATCAGATACAGTAAAATACTCCTATCTAACATGCTGCTGAGCAATAGCCCATGTAGGATTTTCTCACATTTCCAGATTAGATGGACCAATGTGCTCTGGTCCTGCGTTACATTGACTTTGTACATTTTAAGAATTTAGCAGATGCTCTTACTCTTATGCAGTGCATCAATAAGTGAAGCAGTATGAGAGTAGCATCACACAGCTATTGAGGAACATATCCATATCAGCAGGTTGTGGGGCTCGAACCTGTGACGTGGTGGTTACACAACACAACCTAGAATATTCTTGATTGTGCCCTCGTCCCTAGTGGCTCTGACAAGTCCTCGTCAATCCACCATAAGTCACTTCTACCATCTCAAAACTCCAAACTAGATCAAATTAACACTAAATTATAGAAGAATCAGTTCAGTAGGTAAATCCAGTTATATCTAGCAGTCTGGTGACAACACAATCACATTCACAACAATGTATTTAAAAATCCTACAGGAACTATGACTTCAACACTGGAGGGGTTCAGGCCAGGCTCGTGGTCAGGTTGAAGCAGAGGTCACAGGTCGTTTTCGGTCTCAAGCTTGTAGGTCAGTCCACGTCACCATGGAAATGACCTGAGAAGAAAACCAGATAAATTGGTCACTAGGAACTCTGCCTCACATCTATTTCACATAACAAATTATCTTTGTTCTTGATGAGGAAAAAATGATATGATGTCATGTGTGATGGGGCAGGCTTTTGCGGTGGGAACCACTGTTCTCTACTTAATGGCTTTCTTGGAGCCAGTTGCTTTGCATGTTGAACTTGAGGTTGGTCACAATACTTTTCTGCCTTTTAAATTCAGAGCCCAACCATGACACTGGCACTAGATACAGTAGCTAGCATTAGTAGCTAATAGCTAAGTATACCTGTCAGCATTGACCATACTGTAGGCATCGCAGCCAAGTGGTAGGTAGTTACCGTGTTATTTCCCCCTTCACTCCATTTGTGCCAAGATTGGGTTGAGTTTAGTAGTGTCCTCTAGAGAGAGAGTGGCGTCAGCGGAGGACCAAAATGCGAGACTCATTGACATGCGTTTACATGGACTTGAGTATCCTGGTTATGAGGCTTATCCTGGTTTTGATCATATTCGGGATATGACGTTTACATGGAACACAGAGAAAGCAGGTTATTCATATCCCTGTATACATGATAAGTGCTAGTATCCTGGTTACTGATTACTGCATGCTATTTGTGCAGGCGCCTGTGACCTTGCGGTGCGTGTGACCTGACATCATGCACCTTTTTTGGACTAAGACTGTGTGGGATTCCCATGGATTCCGTAATCACGGTGGTCTGTCCCCGTTTGTGCGCCGCTTCTTTCTTTAATTTTAGTCACAACACCTTCGTCCTGTAGTCTGTATACTACAGACTTCAATAGGTCTTCCTCCTGTAGTCTGTATACTACAGACTTGAATAGGTCTTCCTCCTGTAGTCCATATACTACAGACTTGAATAGGTCTTCCTCCTATAGTCTGTATACTACAGACTTGAATAGGTCTTCCTCCTGTAGTCTGTATACTACAGATTTGAATAGGTCTTCCTCCTGTAGTCTGTATACTACAGACTTGAATAGGTCTTCCTCCTATAGTCTGTATACTACAGACTTGAATAGGTCTTCCTCCTATAGTCTGTATACTACAGACTTGAATAGGTCTTCCTCCTGTAGTCTGTATACTACAGACTTGAATAGGTCTTTGTCCTGTAGTCTGTATACTACATACTTGAATAGGTCTTAAGATAAGATAAGATAATCCTTTATTCGTCCCACAAGGGGAAATTTCAGTGCTACAGCAGCAAGTGGACAGGGTTAAAAAAAGAGACAGCAACATAATAGCACATATGCTCAACAATAGTAAAAAACTGAATATAGCAATTACACAACTAAGAATTGCATTAAAAGCACAGAATTACATTAAAGTGCTAGATAAAAGTGCATTTAGCAGCCATTTTAGCAGCAATTTAAAAACCATTGTTCACTCAAGAGTGTACAGAATTAAAAAGTCTGACAGCCGCTGGGAGGAAAGAACTCCGAAAACGCTCCCTCACACACTTTGGATGAACTAGTCTGTTAGTGGTGAGGGAGCTCTCCAGGGCTGTCACAGTGTCGTGCAGAGGATGGGAGTTGTTCTCCATCAGAGAGGCCAGCTTTGCTCTCATCCGCTGCACACCCACCACCTCCACTGAGTCCAGGCGGCAGCCTAGGACAGAGCTGGCCTTTCGGATCAGCTTATCCAGCCTCTTCCTGTCCGTGGCTGAGATGCTGCTGCCCCAACAGGCCACACCATAGGTACAGCCTACTCTGTCCTTTCTTATAAAGTGCCGTAGTATTGTCTGACCAGTCCAGTTTATTGTTCAGGTGAACACCCAGGTACTTGTAGGATGTTACCCTCTCAATGTCTTTTCCCTGGATGTTCACCAGAGTTGGGGGTGGGGGACCACGCCTGCGGAAATCCACCACCAGCTCCTTGGTCTTCCCGGCATTGAGCTGGAGGTGGTTCCGCAGGCACCAGTCCACAAAGTCCTGTATCAGTCCTCTGTACTCTGCGTCGTCGTCTCCAGTGATGAGACCGACGATCGCAGAGTCATCAGAAAACTTCTGCAGGTGACAGGAGGGGGTGATGTGTGTGAAGTCTGCAGTGTATGCAGTGAAAAAGAACGGGGCCAGGACCGTTCCCTGCGGGGCCCCTGTACTGCAGACCACCGTGTCTGACACACAGTCCCGTGCCCTCACATATTGTGGTCGGTTTGTAAGGTAGTCCAGCGTCCATGCTGGCAGGAGAGGATCCACACCCATGATTTCCAGCTTGTTCCTCAGAAGCGCAGGCTGTATGGTGTTAAATGCGCTGGATAAATGAAAAAACATAATCCTAACACTGTTGCCAGGCTTTTCCAGGTGAGAGAGGGCCCTGTGCTGAAGGAAGATGACAGCGTCGTCCACCCCGACCCCAGGCTGGTAGGCGAACTGTAACGGGTCCATTGATGGGCTCACCAGAGGGCGGAGATGACTCAGGACCAGCCTCTCCAGTGTCTTCATCAGATGGGATGTTAGCGCCACAGGCCTGTAGCTGTTTAGGTCCTTGGGATGCGGGGTCTTGGGAACAGGAACCACGCATGATTTTTTCCACAGCTGTGGCACCTTCCCTAGCTTCAGGCTCAGATTGTAAGTGTACTGTACGTGATGATCCCACACAGTTGGTCTGCACAGGACTTCAGGAGCCTGGAGCTGATCTCATCTGGACCCGCCGCCTTCTTTACCTTGATCCTCTTCAGCTGTTTGCTGACCTGGAGTGTTGTGAGGGACAGGCTGGAGCAGGGGGGCTGAGTGCTGGGGGCAGGGGACAGGAGGGGGAGGGCCGGTGGTGACTGAGCCAGGGGGGGAGCAGACGTCTGATCAAATCTGTTGAAGAAAGAGTTCAGCTCGTTCACCCACTTTTGGTCCCCAGCAGCCTGAGAGCTGTGTTCCTTATGGCCAGAGATGGTCTTCAGTCCTCTCCAGACACCACTGATGTTACACCTCCGCAGATCATCCTCCATCTTCCTCCTGTATTTGTCCTTCCCCTCCCTGATCTTCTTCCGCAGCTCCTTCTGCACAGCCTTCAGCTCCTCCCTGTTTCCAGACCTAAAGGCCCTCTTTTTCTCCTTTAAGAGAGCCTTTATGTCTGGATTAATCCAAGGCTTGTTGTTTGAGAAACACCACCAGTTCTTGTAGGTACAGTGTTCTCAACACAGAAGTTAATGTAGTCTGTGATGCAGTTGGTGAGACTGTCGATGTCCTCCCCATGAGACTCACAAAATATCTCCCATATGGTTAGGTCGAAGCAGACCTGCAGGGTCTCCTCCACCTCCCTGGACCACCTCCTCACAGTCCGGGTGACAGCTGGTTGCCTCTGTACAAGAGGTTTATACACAGGTAGTAGATGCACCAGGTTGTGATCAGAACTTCCGAGTGGGGGGAGGGCTGATGAACTATAAGCCTCCTTAGTGTTGGCATAAAATAAGTCCAGTATTTTATTATCTCTGGTGTGGCATGTCACATATTGGGTGAAGGTGGGCAGAGTGGACGATGGTGGGGCATGGTTAAAATCCCCAGAAATTAACAAGAGGGCCTGTGGGTGTTGTGTCTGCAGTGTGCTTGTCACTGAGTGGAGTTTATCACAGGCAGCACTAGCATTGGCAGAGGGGGGGATGTACACCGCTATCACAATAGTGTGTGAAAATTCCCGCGGGAGATAGTGGGGCCTCATACCAACTGCCAGCAGTTCAATATCCTTATTGCAGAATTGTTCTTTAATGGTGATATGACCAGGATTGCACCACTTGTCATTGACAAACATTGCCACGCCCCCTCCTCTCTTCTTACCACTATCTGCTGTCCTGTCTGCCCTGATCAGCTGGAAACCATCCAGCGTAGCGGTTGTGTTTGGAATCTGCGCAGTAAGCCATGACTCTGAGAAAATCAGAATACTGCTCTCCCGGTAAGTCCTCTCATGCCGGGTTAGCGCTGCTAGCTCGTCCATTTTGGGGGGGAGTGATCTGACATTCCCCATAACAATTGTCGGGACGACAGGTCTATAGCGTTTCCTCCTGATTCGGCGCTGCACTCCGGCCCGAGTCCCCCGTCTCCTCCTCCTAAGCTCACGGGGAACATTGGGTCTCTCCTCGGGTAACGTTAGCAGTGCTGTGTTGTTGAGCGCTAGTAGCTGCTCTCTGCTAAACAACGCTGTTTTCATGTTCCCCGCACGCAATCGCAACCAATAAAAATATAAAAAAAGCCACCTCAAGCACAGCGACCTTGATCTCCATAATACACACTTTAACGAGAGGAAAGACAGAGAAAACAAACAGAGAGAAAACTTAAGCAACGAGAGCTGCTGCAGCAGGCTGCCACTCGTGCGGCGCCATGACAGAACTTCCTCCTGTAGTCTGTATACTACAGACTTGAATAGGTCTTTGTCCTGTAGTCTGTATACTACAGACTTGAATAGGTCTTCGTCCTGTAGTCTGTATACTACAGACTTGAATAGATCAGCATTTCGATGCTTTCTCTAAGCTGCCAAGTATTTAATTCTTTCATCACCGAAAGACAAAACTCTGCAAAACTCCATTTCCTCATCAATCCAGTAGTGAGACTTGGCTGAAGCCGCGCCTGCGCCTGCTGCAGTCAGAAACCAGGATACGGTGTATACATGCAGCAGTATTCTGGGTTCTTTCGGAGTACCCCAGCTAGCATATCCGGGTTTCTCAAAACCGGGATATGATGTTTACATGCGCAAACAGAAAAACGGGATACTCCAAAACCCCAACAGTAACCGGGATACTCAAGTCCATGTAAACGCAGTCATTAGCCAATGAACAGCCAGGAATGGGTCTTGCGCTACTTTTGCATGCTAAAATGAAGCTGATAATGTACAATTTGATTCAAGAAAAAAAAAACTTTCAAAGTATAACACAAACTGTCCATTTTGCTGCAACTCGACAGTGCTGCTTAATCCAGGACCTTACCTCCTGGAACTCGAGAGTAAAAAACTGGTCCATTGGAGTGAATGGAGATGTCGGGACTCTTCTATCTACATGGCTCTGGAGCAGTGTTGGGCACTCATTACTAAAAAAGTAATATATTACATATTACTCGTTACTATTTTCAAAAGTAATATTATTACTTTACTTATTACTCCATGCCAAAAGTAATTCGTTAGATACTCGTTATATTACTTTTCCGTTACATTCCACACAAATGGGAATAGGCCTTTTTCACTGCAGCGATTTTGTGTCTAAAAGGCAGGAGGTAACACAGGTGCACCAAGATGTTAATTAGGCTTCCAACTTCCAGTCCATTTAGGTGTTCCAGTGCTGGAGTACGGCAACCATTTTAGGGCATCCTCGTCAGTCAGAGTATAGGCTATCGTTCCTCAGTCTAAAGCGTTGTCAGTTGTCATGTCTCCTATAGTAAACCGTCGAGTGTGCTCTGAAACACCTTCAGTCCTCACACGAAAACGCTGTCATTCCTCCTGCCTCACTAAAAACGTTGTCGATCCTCCTGCAGACTAGCTGTCAGACATCACTCAAACTAGGTGTCAGGCATCACTCCTCACGTCTCACACAAAAACGTTGTCGATCGTCCTGCAGACTAGTTGTCAAGCATCACTCAAACTAGGTGTCAGGCATCACTCCTCACGTCTCACACAAAAACGTTGTCGATCGTCCTGCAGACTAGTTGTCAAGCATCACTCAAACTAGGTGTCAGGCATCACATGAAAACGCTGTCATTCGTTGTTTTTGGTTGTTCTTCCGTGTGGGGAAAGAATGCCTGTGAAGTTAGCAACAATTTTTTACAACTTCACTTCCGGTTGAATGCGAAACCTTCCAAAAGTGACTGTGCCTGACACCTAGTTTGAGTGATGTCTGACAGCTAGTCTGCAGGAGGATCGACAACGTTTTTAGTGAGGCAGGAGGAATGACAGCGTTTTCGTGTGAGGACTGAAGGTGTTTCAGAGCACACTCGACGGTTTACTATAGGAGACATGACAACTGACAACGCTTTAGACTGAGGAACGATAGCCTATACTCTGACTGACGAGGATGCCCTAAAATGGTTGCCGTACTGGAGCCTTAATTAGTTAGTTGGTTGCACCTGTGTATAGCCTACTCTGTCTTCTAGACACAAATGGCCGTTGTGAAAAAGGCCCATGGCGTTTTTCTCATCAAAATGCAGACTTTGCGGTGCGAATGTGTGAACTAGGTCTATTATGTGCCGTTCCATTTAAACTAATCGCTTTGCCAGAGCACAGCTTCCTACAGAGATGCTTGATGAAGAGCACACCTGGCTCAAAGTGATGACTGACAAGATGCAATCTTTTACGTATAGGCTAGAAAACAGGCTAGAACGGGACCCCACGGGAAAAGCTAGAAGCTAAGCTAACACCAACACAACAGTCAACGTTGATCTGCCCCGGATGGGGTTACAGTGCTCATCTTCTTCTGTGGTTTCTCTTCTTACCACACTTTTTCAGAGAAACCACAGAAGAAGAGGATGAGCACTGTAACCAAAGCTGTAACCCCATCCGGGGCAGATCAACGTTGACTGTTGTGTTGGTGTTAGCTTAGCTTCTAGCTATTAGCTAAATAATTATATTTACAACCAGAATGAACCGCGATGTGACCGAAAAAGTGTCATTTACAGAGCGCGTGCAGCATGCCCCGCATGGGTCCCGTTCTAGCCTGTTTGAGTGTTTGAGGAGTGTACTCGGTGCGACAAATCTTCTGTGGGGATCCGAATGAACCCAAAAGTATTTTGGGGTAGAAAACATCATATTTTAAGCTGGAAATGAGGACCGTGGTGTAAAAAACCGAAATTCTCCTTTAAGGAAGTTTGAGCTCGTGTTTTTCACAGTGGAAAGAGTGTTAGTAGCCTACCTGTCCTGGACACCGTTTACATTTGACTTAGATGTTCAATCGTGTCACCTTTCTTCCCGACAAAAACAAAGTCATGGGAATATATCCAGCCATGGATTTTCCTCCTCGGCTCAGTCAGCAGGGCAGAGAGGGTGCTCTGAAGTGCTCTGCGGTGACGTCACCTTGTTTTGGGAGCGTTAAAAGCCATGCTGCTTGTGATCAGTGAATGCCGACTGCGTGTCGTTTTGCAGCGCAGCGGCATCACAGAATGGACTCAACAAAAGATGTAAGGACTAACGTAACGAGCTCGTTTATCTTGAAGTAACTGTAATATTATTACTTATATTCTATAGTAATTCGTTACACTACTCGTTACTTGGAAAAAGTTATATTATTACAGTAACGAGTAACTAGTAACTCGTTACTTCCCAACACTGCTCTGGAGTTTAGGCATGACGAGTGATGATTGGTTAATGTTAGGGTAAAATATCATTGTAAAGTAATCAGAAGGAGACATGGCACAAAATAGGGTGGGGGGTGGGTGGGGGGGGGGGGGTACGCGTAGTTACCTATTAGCGCATGCTAGTTAGCTAATATCGCTAAACGTAACTTTAACACATGTAGCAAATAATAATTTGCATAAGAATACCAACATGCTCTCATGGCACCGCATCGCGCACGGTATATTAAAGGGAATGAGAGAGGGCAATCTGATTGGTTGTGTAGGTCTTATGCCCTGACCAAGCCTGTGAATAGATAATTCCACCAGTAAGCCCAGCCCATTTCACCTTTGCGCCCCCGCCCCCTAGATGCGCGCCGAGGAGAATAGCGCAATGACTTTGACATACCTCCAGATGCAACTGCCGCTAATTGCCTGCAGGGCCATCGCTGTGCCGTTCTCCGCAAAATATGCACCTATATTTTTTATTTGCTCTTCACATGGTATTCAATGGGAAGGGGAAGAGAGGCAAAGCACATTTCCATGCATTGTGGTGCGAAGTGTGACCATGCCTTTACCTAACTGGTTACCAGGATCTTGCTGCGACGTAATTGGTCAATAGGAACTACTCTGCGCTACTCTGCGCTTACCTATTTGCTCCAGGCCATGGTGATGAGTGCTGGGCTCATGTCTTCAGACACGGGGGATCTGCGTCTTCTTGTTGCCGTTGCGGTACATTTCTGGGAGAGAGGGAGATGGGACAGAAAGAGTTTAGGGTAACACTTGCATGTACATGCGCATTACGGCCCCTATCTTTGCATCGGCGTAGAAACTACGCCGAGCGCCTGGCGCAGCGCTGATCAGTGGGCGTGGACCAGCGCACTTGATATCTTGGTGTTGGCGCTACACGCAGCCTAAAGCATTACAACCACGCCTTTTAAGCGTAGAATTATGCACCACTCTGCTCATTGGATAAGTGCAATAAACGAATCACACGCTTGCCTTTTAAGCTCCAATTCCAGTGGTCCAGTAAAACCAGACAAAGCCAAGCGCTCTGCTCCCCCCCACCCCTCCCTTCATCCCATCTGTCTGTCTCCATATATAGGCTATTATTCCATATTATTATGCTTCTCAAACCAATCTAACTGCAGTTTAAATACTGCAAGCATGTAAATACGCTACACTATAGCAAGATCAAAGTGAAAAGAATGTTCTAATCAGCTAGAAAAATATAGCCTATCCCTATATGATGAGATTAATTAGATTGGTGAAAGTTTGTCCAGAAAGATATCGTTTCCTCTCCCCTGCTGCAGGTAGGATGATGCACATAAATATAGCCTACATTATGTAAAGTCATTGCATAAATGTGTTTTTATTGTAAAACCAAAATGTGAAGTAGAGCCAATTTATTGGAGCGGACATCACAGTAGGACATGACTGTAGAAGCGCGTTACGCTGTCACTTATCTAAATCACGTTAAATCGACATATAGGCCCAGGATGACATAAGTTTCACATAGGGTGGTGTTTTCATTTCGATGTTGTATTTGGTCCAATATTGAAATGTTCTACAATTGCAGGTTGTGTTACCATTACACATTATTTAGATCTACCTTTATATCTATTTCGGCTCATTTGGTTGCTATTTAGTAGCGAAATGGAGTAGCACAATACATGCTGGGACATTACACAGGCAGTGAACTTACAACTTCTTTTTCCTATGGGACGTGTGTTGTGTCTGTCTGAGCGAGGGAGTCAGAGAGAGACAGAGAAGGGTGACAGAGAAGAGGCAGAAGAGTGCTCCTCGCAACTGGCGCACTGAATAGGCCTGGTTTCAGAGAGAGACAGAGGGTGACAGGGGAGAGGCAGAGGAGCGCCCCGCTCAACTAGCGCACTGAATAGGCCTGGTTTTCAAAAGCGCAAAGCGCTAAATTTACGCCAGGTGCGAAGATATCATTAGGCCGGCATTTAAGGCCGACACGCCCATTCTCGCCCATTCAGGGAGTGCGCCATGCCCATTCAGCGTAAAGCGCATTTACCAGCCTAAAGCCATGTTGATATCTTCCCGAGACAGGCGCAAGGCACGTTTTTTAGCGCCGAAGGCCCGTTTTAGCGCCGAAGGCCTGTGGGAGAATAGGGGCCATTATGTGTACGTGAATTCATCAGCTTGGCTTACCGGGACACAGCCGTTTTTCTTGACACACAGCATCAGTTTGCAGTGCAGGTAGACATCAGCAGTTTTCCCAGCGAACTGGAACATGTTGAAGGAGAAGGAATTTGACGTTGTCGCTCCGTTGCCATCAACCTTCACTGTCCCATCAGCAGGGTTAGCACAGCTGCTCAGAAACAGAGAAACCAGAGATGACATCACCAGTCTACTGGTTACAGACATAGCTGCGGGAAGTCATTTATGCTGAGGGGGGTAGGGGGGTGGGGCTGAGAAGAAAAGAGGGAGGGGAGGGCGAATGAACAAGCAGGACTGACGACAGCTGAGCAGTGCAGCGCAGAGCTAATCACCATGGCAACAGTAAACAATCAACGACATAGAAGAAAGTGAAGCGCACACATAGCCAGAAAAATACAGCATGAAAAGCAGCAAGTCACAATCACAAATGTATGCTGCACGGCGGCAGCTTTAATAACCACCTTCTCTCTGAGAGCTGCTGTTTTCATGCCTTCTTGGTCGAATCTCCTCTTTATTTCCCATGTAACCAAGTCCACTGCCTCATAAAACTTACGTCTCCATGACTGTTGCGCAACTTCTCCCTGGCTCTGTAGTGTGGCGATAACGGGCTGGGGTCTTTGTCACCCTGGGCTCAGCGGGCATTTTCAGTCCTGCTCTGTTGGCTACAGTTTGTAGCATTCTATCCACCACTGCATCATCTCGCAGTTCTTCTATGTTCTTTCTAAGCACATTAGTGCACTCAAGGCACCCAGTGCGCTTGCTTTGCGGTGCTGCAGGCTCGTGGCTACAGACTCACAAGGCAAAAATTGTTTTGGGTCCTGCCAGCAGAGGGTGCTGGCGCACCTGCAGCACCCGTACTTCCCGCGTTACAGAGAGTCAGAGAGATGACATCACCAGTCTACTGGTTACAGAGAGTCAGAGAGATGACATCACCAGTCTACTGGTTACAGAGAGTGGCCAGTAAACACAACGTCACAGACGAGACATCCCGTCCTGTTGGGGATTCTTGAAGCCAGAAAATGAACTTGCTCACTCATTATTAGTAGCTCTGGTGATGGCACCAGTTAGATGGTAGCTTGGCAGGGTGGCCCAGTGGATTGAAACTGCACAATTATCAAAAGGTCACAGACAGTGTTGGGCAGTAGCTTCAGGGGCATCATGCAAGGCAAAATTCTGAGGGGCAAACATTTTGGCTGTTTTTCTAAAATGTTGGTCGTTTGACGGCAGATTTATCTCATTTTAAATTAACATTAGATTAGACTGTTGTGATGTGATTCAGTTTTTACCATCAATATTTTCTCCTTTTCTCATTAGGGTAAATACCAGAGGTGGGACCAAGTCATTGTTTTGCAAGTCACAAGTCAGTCGCAAGTCTTGGCACCCAAGTCTCGAGTCAAGTCCCAAGTCAAGACAGGCAAGTCTCAAGTCAAGTCACAAGTCCCAAGTCAAGTCCAAGTCATAAACTTTTAGTTTCGAGTCTTAAACAAGTCATAATGTGCTCTTCACCAAATGCAATGGTATTTTAACAAGAGTCATGAATGCTTTTTTAGTTTAGTTAGTAACAAGTTTGTTGACATTACACTATCAGTCATGTTTTATGTTTAAATTAAATTAAAAGATGAATGTAAAAAATATATATACAGTATATATATACATGTATAATGCACACTGTAGCTAAAAAACAGAAAGAAAAGCATCTCACGGATGAGACGACTTTTACTGCAGCCCTGAAACATACTTCACTTTACTGAACCAGCCTCAAGTCAGTCAGAATGTAAGTAGGTCATCCGCTTGAGCTCTTTTAAAACGTTAGGGTTGTGCTACAGGGGACTGCCCCCTAGTCCGATACCTCACGAGTCCGATACCTCACGAGTCCGACACCTCATGGTTTTGGGTTAGGGTCTGGGGGAGGTTAGGTTTAGGCGTGGGGGTGGGAGAGGTTAGGTTTTGGGTTAGGGTCTGGGGGAGGTTAGGTTTAGGCGTGGGGGTGGGAGAGGTTAGGTTTTGGGTTAGGGTCTGGGGGAAGTTAGCCTCTTTTTTCGGACTCGTGAGGTGTCGGACTCGTGAGGTATCGGACTCGTGCCATGGCACCGTGCTACAACCCGGGTTTTACGAGCTCGTACGCAGCCCTATGGAAGACTGTCATTTTGCTCCAAAATTACTTTTCATTAAAACCGACCACCCACCCGTAGGTGGCGTGGTGCCTCCCTGGGGCTGACGTGGATCCCCGTGACTACGTCACGTCCTGTCAGTCCAGGGAACGTCACTCATTCTTCCAGCCAGCTGAGATCCGACGCACCCAACGACGCATCGACGCAGCAAGGCTGGGTAGTGAGAGCTCTCGTTCTCACTCGTAAAACCCGGGTTGTAGCACAACCCTAACGTTTTACTTCGTTTCGAACTCAAGCTCTCACTAGTGCCTAATTCAACCGCCCTTTCTGCCGGGAGCACCCCACAGGGCGACCCGAAAGGCATCGGTGAACCACGGCCGTATGGCAACGTTCATGCCTGACCGTCTGACATATTAGAGTGGCAACGATACTACTTCCTTGCCACCGACAATACCGCGTGCGCGAACCGCGAACCGGACACGTCGAGACTGTAGCACCTAAAAAACGTGTGATGAGAGGACCATGAGGCCGCGGCACACATGTCCTCCACCGAAACACCACGCAACAACGCAGAGGATGTGGCAATACCTCGCGTAGAATGCGCCTTGATACCCTCCGGGGGTATCTTACCCACGGCAGAGTATGCCAACGCGATCGCCTCCACTATCCAGTGTGATAAGCGATCCTTGGAAAGGGGCCCACCCTGGGCCTTCTGCCCAAAGCAGACCAACAACTGGTCTGTAGTGCGTAATGAACGCGTCCTGGCCACATAGGCCGAGAGCGCCCTTACGGGGCACAGCATGTGCAAGCGTCTCTCCTCACCCGGACTGAACGGCGGGGGACAGAATGCTGATAAGTCTATGACCATAGACCTATAGCTGGCATTAATATTCTTGGGTTGGTAAGCCGGGTTAGGTTGCACCGCAACCCTGCGCTCATCATCCCCAAAAACCATACAGGCCTGTTGCACCGAGAGGGCAATCAGGTCACCAACTCTCTTTCCTGACGACAAGGCCAGCAGCAGCGCGGTCTTTAAGGGCAGAACCTTTAAATCGGCGGAGTCCAAGGGCTCAAACGGATGACCCGTTAGCCCGTCCAGCACCGCAACCAGGTCCCATTTGGGAAAAACGCACCGCGACGGCGGGCGCAGTTTACGTGCCCCCTTCATGAAGCACGAGACCAAAGGGCACGCCCTCACAGGGCTCCCTTCAATTCCCATGTGGCAAGCAGAAATTGCGGCTACGTACACCTTGAGCGACTGCGGGGACTGACCCGCGTCAAGCAGGCTCTGAAAGAAACAGAGAACTGGTCGCACACTGCAGTTCACTGGATCCACACCCTTACTTGTGCACCAACGCGAAAAGACCCACCACTTGTACGTGTACTGAGTGCGGGTCGAATCAGCCCTAGCACTCTGTATAGTGCATACCACATTATCGGGCAAGCCCTGGGCTAGCAACTGGTCCCGTTCAGGAGCCAGACTGCTAGCTTCCACCTGCCTGGGGAGGGGTGGAACACCTCCCCCTCCGCCTGGGATAGGAGATTGGCCCGTACCGGCAACGCCCAGGGCGGGCCTTGCGTCAGGGAGACCAGGTCCGCAAACCATGTCTGCCTGGGCCAGAACGGGGCCACTATAACGAGCCGGAAGCGCTGTTCCTTCACCCTGTCCAACACCTGACGGATCAGGGGGATCGGTGGAAACGCATAGAGCCCCTCCCGTGGCCACGCGTTCGCTAGTGCGTCGTGTCCCAACGGGGGGCTGTCCTCCTGGATCGAGAACCACAATGGGCAGTGCGTCGCGTGCCGCGATGCGAAGAGATCGACGCGGGCACGACCAAACCTGGCCCAAACTTGTTCCACCACCTGAGGGTGGAGGCACCACTCCGTATGACGGGGATAGCCTCGAGACAGCAGGTCGGCGCCGTAATTCAGCCGTCCCGGCAGATAACCGCCGACACTGACAGGAGACGGGGATACGCCCACAGGTGAATCCCCGCCGCTAACTGGTTCAGCGCCTTCGACCGCACACCGCCCTGTTTGTTCAGGTGGGCGATCGCTGCCGTATTGTCCGAGCGAATCAGCACACGGTGTCCATGTGTGAGCCGCTGGAAGTGTTACCTCCGCAGGCTGGGGGGACTGCGGAGGCAACGTTTTCTTTCTAGTCCGACCGCACGCGGACTTGTCCAGCAGTGCGGTCGCCAGGAGAGCTCCCAACCAACAATGGGCCCACGGCGCCATTGATGGTGGGCTTGTCCTGAAGCAGAGCCAAGCGAATCGCCTTCAGCTCTAGCACATTTATGTGGCGAACAGTTTTGAGCGCGGACCTTAGTCAGCCCTCAATCCGTTAAACGCTGTCCCAGCTGGGGAACGTTTCACACAGCTACACGGCGGTAGCAATAACAAGTGTTAACTGTAAGAAGACACTCTTAGCTTAGATGACTTGATCCGACGCCGCTGGTGGAGAGAACAGGATCGGGTCCCCGAAGCCTGCTTTACCTCGTCCACGCAAACCTCTTGAAGGTGGGCAAGTTAGCCGGAACGAGCCTATTTTCTAAAGCTATGTTTTAGAGCGCTAACTCGAGTTGGGGACTGCTCCCTAGTCCGACACCTCACGAGACCGAATTTGGGTTAGGGTCTGGGGGAGGTTAGGTTTAGGCGTGGGGGTGGGAGAGGTTAGGTTTTGGGTTAGGGTCTGGGGGAGGTTAGGTTTAGGGTTAGTGAAAAACGGGGAATATAGAACCCGGGGAACATAGAACCCGGGGAACATAGACATGATCCCCTATCCAATGCCTCTTTTTTCGGACTCGTG